>NW_005877187.1:0-8936 GCF_000147115.1 Myotis lucifugus
TGCCCAGAGAGGGCGGCTCCAGCTCAGGTAACGGTGCCCTGGGGGCCGACCCGGAAGGCGGTGCCTACAGAGTGTGCGGCAGGGGGCGGCCGTCAGGGGCCCGGAGCGCTGGTGGCTGGGATCGGCGGCTCCGGTGGGACAGGACCCCGGAGGGAGTGGACGCTCCCGTGGGCCCAGCACCAGGGCCGGCCCCGAGGAGAAGCGAGGACTCGCCTGCCCCAGGGGGAGGAGCAGGGTCAGCAGGGGGTCCCCGAGAAAAGCTGGCGTGATGACGAGCGAGGCTCCAAAGCTGACCCCGCGCCCAGGCGCAGCCTCACTCTCCCCCCGACGCCCGCCCCGTCCTGAGTTCGCTGCCGGGCCCACAGCACGGAACCAGTCTGCGGTCTAACCATCCTGTGGCTGCGGGGGCCGCAGAGGCTATTTATAGCTCCCTCGCTACCAAGTTCCTCAAGGAGCCGGCGCACGGTCATTCCTCTGGACCGGTAATCACTGGGCAGGAGCTGACTCATGCCCTCGTCTGGGGCAGGGGCACTCTGCTGGCACCCGCCCTCTCACTCACGCACATGCACGCACACACAAGTGTATACACACGCACACACGCACACTCATGCAGCAGCCCCTCCTCTCTCCAGAACCAGACTTCTCTGCTGGTGTCACCTACCAACACATGCACGCGCACACACGTGCGCGCGCGCGCACACACACACACACGTGCGTGCACAGGTATGTATACACGTGCACACATATGTGCGTGCACAGTCGTGCACAGGCATGTATACATGTGCACACACCCAGAAGCCCCTCCGTTTTCCAGAACCACTGGCCTCAGCTCACTTCTCCCCCTGGGAGGCCCGGCAAGCGGGATCCCGCTTTCTGTGTGTCCTCAGATCCGGGGACGGTAACGTTGGGGGAGAGAATACGTGAGCAAATGAATGTGACACAGAGAACAAAACAAACTGAAAACCAGGGGCTTTGGAGACACGGAGCCGGCAGCGGACGCGGACGCCGCAGTAAGGGAGCCCTGGGGGTAATTCCACCCGTCAGCACCCATGCGGCCACACGTGTCCTGGCACCACAGAAGGAATCGGGCCCTGCTCTGGAGGGATCCTGGCCTGGACGCAGGCCGTGGAGTCTTGCTCAGCCACAGGAGGAAGTGAGCTGTCGAGCCACGAAAAGAAATGAGGAAGCTTGGAGGCATGTGACTTCGTGGAAGAGGCCATCTGGCGAGCTTACGTGCTGTGTGACTCCAGCTCTGGGACGTCCTGAAAAGGCAGAACCAGAGGCCCGGGACCAGGGGCCGGGGTCAGAGGGGAGGAGGGGGCAGGGAGCACAGGAGTCGCAGGTGGTGAGCGTTCGGTGACACCGTAACGGTGGACACATGACATCATGCAGTCGTCCAAACACACAGAAGGCACAGCTCCTAGACCAGCCCTGAAGCAGCCGGGGCTCTGGATAACAATGTGTGGACAGAGCGCCCAACCCAGAGCCCTGGCCGGCTCATGGGCTAGAGCGCCCGCCCCCCGATCCTCCAAGGTTGGGGTTTGACCCCCCGTCAGGCACACACAAGGATCAGCCAATGAGTGCAGGAGTGCGTGGAACAACAGGTCGGCGTTTCTCTGTCCCCCTCTCTCTGGAATCTATTAAAAGATTGTTTAAAAAGAAAAAAGGATGCGCAACACCAAGACTGCCTCCACGCACACGCTGCTGAGGGCTGACTGGGGTGTGGGTGTGGGGCTCGGTGCCATCTGCCCAGTTTCCCTGTGAATCTAAACGTCAAGTCTGTCAGTTACGTGTTCAGCTCATTGTCGGAACGGTTTGTGGAGGACAGATGGAAAGCGCTATGAAATCTCAGCTGTGAGATCGAAACCACGGCCACTAGGGGTGCAGTGTCCTGGGCCCCGCCATGCCCCCTGCGGCCAGACAGCCTGGTCCGAGTGTCCCCTGAGAGCGCTCCTGGGGCCCCGAATCGCTCGGGCCGGCACACACCGATCCCGCCCACGCGGAGCAGAGCCCCTCACGCCGACCGGGCCACCCCTCACCGGCCCGCACGTCTCCTCCCGGCCAGACACCGGTTCCTCACAGCCATAAACAGAGCGACACGCGCTCAGGGAGGAACGTCCACCACCACGGACTTAGGGGCCTGGCTCAGGCTGGGGGGCCGGGTCCCCAGCTCAGCCACGGCCTCCCCGTCCAGAGGCGCGATCACTCCGCCTGCCCGTGCACAGACACTACGTCAGGGAGACCGCCCCTGGGGCCACCTTGCCATGAACGTGCACACGAGCTCCCAGCGAGAAGGGCCGTCGGGGGGGGTGGCCAGTGCCGGCCGAGGGAGAGCCAGCGTTACATCAGCAGCTGCACACGCCGGACCGAGAGGCCGCAGCAAGCGGACGCACGGCCTGTGTTCTCTCCTCGCAGCTCCACCAGGTCCCAGGACGGGGCCCGCGTGAGAACGGCCAGGTTTCCGTGTCCCGACTCCGTCCTTCGAAGGAGGAGGAAGGCAGCCGACAGCGTGACCGAGCCACGGAGGGGCCAGGACACACACCTGTTGTCACCGGGCCTCGGGCTGCAGGTCCCGGTACTCAGTGTCCCTCCGCTGACCACGGGGGCCGAGCGCCCAGCTTCTGTGGGTGCCAAGCTGGCACCCACAGGCCCAGGACCCCTGCCCCGGCCGTGACCCCACCCCTGCCTGCGGCCCCACCCCTCAGGGCCACCTCCTTAGCCTGGAGGCACCATGGAACTCCCTGAGGCGGAGTCAGGGGTCCGGGCGAGCTCAGGCCGAGTGCTCACCCTCCCTTCCCCTCCGGCTCCGCTCACAGGCCCGAAGGCCCCTCGGCCTTCCTGCTGCGCTGAGTGGGTCATGTCTAGGGCTGCTTGGCCTCCCTCCCAGCAGGGAAGGACCGATGGACACTTCTTCACGCGGGTTCTGCAGGCTCCCAACCCCCTCCTGACGGAGCTGAAGACGCACGCAGCCACCACCACGTGCTCTGCCCGCCACCATCCAGCCACGCGGCTGCCCCTCCCCGAACGCGAGGAGACAGGCCAGGCCCCGCCCCTGGGCACACTCACAGGTTCCCAGGTCACCGCCGGGCTGGCACTGGGTCTTCCGGTCACCTCAACCCCTCACCCCGTCCCGCGCCTGGGGCACCGCGTCCCACAGGGGCTGCTCCAGGCAGATCCAGGAAGGAGAGGGGACTCGGCCGGGTCCAAACTCCAGGCGCCTCCCCACAGGAGCGGCTCCCTGGGCAGCAGGAGCCCCCGGGGAGGGGGGGAGAGGTGACGATGGGGCAGGCAGGGCCTAGGGGAGGCCTGAGGCCCCAGAGCCTGGTCCGAGTCACTTTATGGCCTTCTTGTGGCTCCACGTGGGGCCCCGTCACCGTTACCAAGGGCGACCGTAAACAAACAGGCTGCACCCAGCCGCACCTGCCGACGTGGCACCTGCCGCCACTGGTATCAGCAGCCTGTCCCACAGCAGCAGGCGGCCAGGGGGACAGGCGGCCAGGGGGACAGGCGGACAGGTGGCCAGGCAGATAGATGGCCAGGTGGGCAGGCAGATGGCCCAGTGGACAGGTGGACAGATGGTCCAGTAGACAGGTGGATAGGTGGATAGGTGGACAGGTGGACAGGCGGACAGGTGACAGGACAGAGGGGCCTCGCACCCGGGGCCACTGTGCCCGGGAAAGGAAGCATGTGGCTGTGTGTCTGGCTGTGTGTCCATGTGACCACGTCTGTGTGTTTGCACGGGTTTGGGTGATGAGAGCGTGTGGGGCGTGCGGTTGACCGTGGACGACTGCAACCTCAGAGAGTGAACCCGTGGTTACGGGGTCGACTGGACCCTGAACCACAGACCCAGCTTCCGTGGCCGCCGTTTCACAGTCAACCCTCCTGTGGGCGAGCGGGCGAAGACCAAGCCTTCCCACCAGTTCCTCTACAAGCCGCGTGCAGCTGGCGCCACGCCCGCCATCGTGTGGGTCATGTGGACGAGCGCCTGGAACCCCCGGACCCCACGGACACGTGCACTGCAGCCGAGGCGGAGCCCTCACCCTTGTGCACGTGTCCACACGCAGCCGCGACAGCCACAGACGGGCTCACCCCGACCTCAGTGCGGCCGCCGGAACGAGCCCCCGACGGGCTTGCAGCGGGCGTTCACGCCCCAGCCCCACAGGCCACGTGCCGGGCCAGGCGGCCCAGGGCGGCTCCCCCGGGGCCCCTCCGGGTGTGTAGACGCTGCCTGCCGCACCCTCACCTGACTGCCCTCCGGGTGGGCCTGCGTCCTCCTCGCTCCTGGGGACACGCGTCACCTTAGACCCGCCCCGTGACCCCGTGCTGCCTCTCCAAAGGCCCGTCTCTGGTCAGAGTCCTGGGTCGGAACCCCCGTCCCGGGTCTGCCAGGGCCCGTGGGGACCAAGCCCACGCAGGCCAGCGGCGGGTCCTCGGGGCCCAGGGGTGCAGGCCCTGAGTTCCTGCTCAGAGGCAGCCGCACCCGAGAGCAGAGCCGTGGCACAGGCGGAGCCCCCCTCACACACGGACCCCGAGGCGGGCGAGGCGCTCAGCTAACTGGGCTAACTCCCCCCATGCAGCGGGGGGAGGGGTGGGTGTGGGACATGCAGCGCAGCCTTAGAGGCAGGCACCCCGAAATGGCACCAGGACCTGCCCGCGGCCACAGAGCATCTCAGGAGGGGAGACGGGGCCACCACAGGCCTGGGAGGGGGCGGGCACAGTCATGCCCGGACCTCGGTGTGGCCCTCTGACCCGGGGGCGGCCATGAGGCGGCCCTCTGACCTGGGGGGCGGCCATGAGGCAGAGGGTGTCTGGGGGTTGGCGGGCGTGGGTCCGGGCCCTCGCCCCGTCTCCCGCCCACAGGGGGCTGGGGGACAGTGAGGGGACCCGCCCACAGGGGGCTGGGGGACAGTGAGGGGACGGCAGCGCAGGCGTGGCCTGGCCAGAGCTAGAGCGCCCCCAACACCGCCGGGAGCTTCCTGCCCCTGCCTGGCGGAGGACGGAGGAAGGACATCCCCACCTGGTGACTCAGGAAGAACCTGCTGGGGACCCCATGGGGCAGGTGCTGTCACCCCTGCTCTGCAGAGGGAGGAGCCGAGACCCGGGGTCCTGTCGCCACTCAGGGCCTGTGCTCTCACCCGAAGCCCCTCCGTCTCCCAAGACTCTACGAGCCTGCGCTCAGGGGCCTGCACAGGCGGCGCCCAGGACCCAGCTGCCGGGCAGCCTCCTCGCGGCTCCCGGGGGACCAGCTGCGCCCGCCGGCTCCAGGGGCGGCGGAGCGTCTATGGGCCTCTGTTCCCCGGGGCACAACGGGGCTTGGGAATGAGAGGGGCTTTGTCAGCGAGGTGCGTTCTCTCCCGCGTGGAAGGTGCATTTTCAGGAGAATGAATTCGGGCGCCCCCCCCCCCCCATCTAATAAAAGCGAAAGCTTATCTGCCTCCCAGCCAACTGCCATCTCCTGCGGCTACAAACGGCACAATCAGTGATAGCTAAGGCTTCTGGAACATTCTTCGAATCAAAGAATTTAATCCCCTAAGTGGTTGGCTGGGCCGCCTTTAAGAAATGGAGCCACCAGCAGTGGGCTCAGGTCCGTGGTCACAGGTCAGGGCGGCCGGGCAGCAATACCATCACGGGTATGTACACCCACACCCACACATGCACTGCCATGCACTCACACGTGTACACCCACACATGCACACTCACACACATCCACAGTCACACACTCACACATGCACACCCACACACGCACTGCCATACACTCACACATGTATACCCACACATGCACACTCACACACATCCAGTCACACACTCACAAATGCACACCCATACAGGCACTCGCACATGTACACCCTCGCACATGCATGTTACACACATGCACTGTCATGCAGACACACTCACAATATGCACATGCCTGCATCACGCATGCACTGGCATGTGCGCACACATGCTCGCTCATGCATGCACACCCACGCACGTGCAGGAATGACACAGGACAGACAGCATCCCTGCGTGGCTCCCCTCGGCCCCCCCCCATGGTGATGAGTCACAAGCTGTGCTGGACAAGGCTCCCTCTGAAGGGGACCCTCAGGGGTCGGGGGCTCATTTAAACCCTCACAGGGGCTGAGGGACCCTCTCTGAAGCCCGAGCCATTTCCCAAGGTGGCACCGACCCCACGCCCACCGCACAGGGGACCTCTGCTCCCACAGCCTCCGGGTACAGGTGCAGAGCACATTCACAGGGGCGTCCGTGAGGGCACAGGCCACACCAGGCCGTCGGACACCAGTCCTGCCCACGAGTGTGCAAGCAGGAGCCTCCTGGCCTCCGCGGAGAGGCAGCCTTCCCAGAGCGAGACCCGAAGCGAGACCGGACGCCCGGGCACCACACCGCTCCGCACGCAAGTGGGACATCTCAGAGAGGTCGGACGGCGTGAGAGGGCGGGGGGGTGTGCCGGGTGGGTGCCCTCACAGCAGAGGTTTGCACTATTCTCTGCCGTCATGTGTCCCCAATTCTCCACAGCACAGAGCTTAGAAAGAAAAGTCACTCACTCTCTTCCCTGAAAGAATACAGGGCTGGCCTCGCTTGCAGTTCTTCCACCTTCGTGTCTGTGAGTGTGTGCGCCTGACACACGTGTGTGCACTGCCTGAGCATGTGTGTGTGAACTGTGTCTGCATGTATTCATCTGTGTGTGTGCAAGTGCACGCATGAGTACACATTGCGTGTGTTGGTACACCTGTGTGCCTGTCTGCGACTGTGTGCATGTGTGAGTGTGCACGTGGGTGTGAATTGTATGTGCCTGCACATATCCGTGTGTGTGTGTGTGTGTGTGTGTGTGGTGGGGAGGGTGGGGGAAACCAGGTCCCAGGTCCACCCTGCACAATGCACCCTGGGAAGCCAGCTCACGGCACGAAGCCGCCTCCACACGTGTCCTTCCCAGTCGGGAGGAACAGGTGGGATCTCAAGACACCGGACCACGAGGTCCACAGCTCCCTGGACCCCAGAACGGCCGCCCGCGGACATATCATGGGCCCACAAAGGCGGCCCCACTGCGGGTCACGTGTGCAGAGAATGTGGGGGTGCGCACCCGGTGACTGGGTGAAAACCGGGCCTGTCCAGGGAGCCTGCAGCTCCCCACTAACCGGGTCCCTCAACCCACCCAAGCTCCCGCCTCCCCGGCTTCCCGCGGGTCCAGCACTTACTCCAGGGAACACGCAGAGGCAGGGCCACTCCCCCAACTCAGGGCCCCCACTCCCACGACAGCCTCAGACCCCAACCAACCTACGACACCTCCCCCAGCAACTCCTCCAGGCCAGGCGGCGAGCCCGGCCCACCCCTCTGCCCCGAGGCAGCGTGTGCGGGAGAAGGGCGTGAGGCGGCCAGGACAGAGGCAGCTCTCCTCTGACCCCAGATGCTTGAGCGTCGTTTCCTGTAGCTCAGCCACGACGCCGTGGCCCCGTGAAGCACCGACAGCTGGTTCCTTCCTGCCCCGTGGCCCTTCCCAGGCATCTGCTGGCGGTAGCCGAGGAGGAAGGGCCCGGGCGGAAGGCCGGGGAGGGGGGCTTACCTGGGCTTCACATCGCCTGTGGGCGGAGGACTTGCAGGCTGGAAGAGAAGAGAGAGCGCTCAGTGGTCCGGCAGCAACTCCTCCGACATCGCCAAACCCTCTGCCCTGAGAAGGCGGATGGGGGAGGTTCCGCCCACGGGCAGCGCCGGGCTCGTCGTCGGGCGACGTGTGCAAGGACCCGCCACCCCAGCACGGCCGCCACGGTCACATGGGCCATCAGATGGGCCGGGCGGATGGGGCACATCCCAGGGGTCCCCAGGGTGCTTGGGGCCGACCAGCCCCAGATGCAACTTGGGGAACCTGAGCAGCAGGAAGCACGATGTTCACCTGCAAATCACAGCTTCTCGGAGGGAAGAGGAGCCACTGAAAACCCGGGACTCGGGACTGGACTTAGCGAGAAAGTCCACGTTCCACTCAGCCGAGAACTGACTGTCGGACTAAATCCACGTCTGAATCCCTGCGGGACCCTCCCCGAGGCCACTGGCCGAGCCGGAGCGGCAGGTGTCAGTTGGGCTGACCGTGCAGGCTTCCCGCCGGAACCAACGTGATCTCACAGCCCTGCCCTCCAGGGCCCCCGGGCTGACACCCCTGCTCTGTGCGGGGACATGTGCTCCCCAGCGTTCCCGGCAGGGACAGCAGGACACCAGGCTCCGTGTGGACCCCGGGGCACCCCTCCCGCCCAGGTGAACCCCGGGGTGGCGGTGGGGTGAGGGGCAGGGCCTGGGCCTGGGGCGTGTGAGCTGGGGCATCTGGGTCTCCCCAGGGGGCTGCCTGGGCTCCTGGCCTGTGTCTCCCCCAGGGTCACGGCGGTGCCATAGGGGAACGGTTCAGGGGACCTGCTCCGAAAAGGCAGGCAGCCTGTGGGGTCCCGGGATGACAAGCCTCAGAGGCCAGAACACACGCCCCAAAGCAGGTCGGCGGGTGGAGGCCCCAGCGTCTCAGGCCCACCTTCCCTCCTCCCTGCGCCAGCACCACACGCTGCTTCACATGGGCCGCGTAGGGGCCGGGGCTGGTGGTCCCGGGTCTGGGGGCGGAGAAGGGCCTGGTTGTTAAGTGCGTGGGGTCTAGTTTCTGAACTGCCTGTCTGCGCCTCTGAGGTGAGTGAAGTTATGATCCTGCACCTAACTCGTCCCCCCCCCCCCCGCCCCAGGGGATGAGAGCCTCCCAGAGACGCGCTCACACTGAGCGGAGGGCTCCCCCGGATGAAAGACGCAGCCCGGCGGCCGCTGGGGCTGCTGCTTAGGCAGGTCCCGTGCACCAAAAGGTCGCCGCTTGATTCCCTGTCGGGGCACTCGATTCCCAGTGTGTGGGCTCGCAGGCAGGGGGCGGGATTGATGTTTCTCTCAACATTTCTTCCTCTCTTTTCTAAAAATCAATT
>NW_005877188.1:0-3739 GCF_000147115.1 Myotis lucifugus
CACGGGGACCTTGGAACTGAGGGTCAGAGGGAGGCAAAGAGAGGGCAGCCAGTGCAGGCCCTTCCCTGGCAGCTGAAGGCCGTGGGGCCTGGCAGGCAGCCCCTGGGTCTGTGGGGTTGGTAAGAGGAAGTCCCAGACCCTTTCCAGTGATTCTCAACCTTCCTAATGCCGCGACCCTTTCATACAGTTCCTCATGTTGTGGTGACCCCCAACCATAAAATTATTTTCGTTGCTACTTCATAACTGTCATTTTGCTACTGTTATGAATCGTCATGTAAATATCTGATATGCAGGATGTATGTTCATTGTTCGCGACCCACAGGTTGAGAACCGCTGCCACTCCGTCTCTCCCTGCCTTGCATGGAAGGCTACAACTCCACCAGGAATCCCTATAATTAATTTCATTCCTTCCTGGTCAACTTGGTAGCACACACAGGCTCTGCCCTGGGAGCATTCATAGCCCAGAGAAGACATGTTGGGCCCTGGAATGGAGCTGGCAAGACAGAATATGTGTATATATATATATATATATTTAAAAAATGTGATCGTTATAATCACGTATGAATTTGTCTTGTAGTTTGTGTGGTTTTCAACGTAATATCTTTTGAACAATAGCCTATTAATCACCCCAACACCATCTTTCTTAAAGGTTGCATATTGTTCCACTGGCTGGCTACATCGAGGACAAGGGTTTCAATCGTCCAAGTGGAAAGGGATGGCGTTCCTGGTGGCTGGAACGGCAAGAGCAAAGGCCCAGAGGTCAGAAAGTGCAAAGCATAGTCAGAGGACGGCAAAGGGACAGCTGGCTGGAGTTGAGAGACCAGAGGCCGGGTAGGAGATAAGGCCCAGGAGGTGGCCTACGCCAGGGGTGGGAGGCAGCAAGGCACAGGGGAGAGTGTGGCTTGGACCACTGGGGCAATCCGGGCTCTAATCCGTGTTCTATGACAGCCCTCCCGTATGACCTTGGGCAAGTCCCGTACCCTTACTTTTTTAAAAAAAGAATTCAGAGGGGAAGCGAGAGAGAGTTAGAAACATCAATGAGGAGAGAGAATCATCTATTGGCTGCCTCCTGCACGCCACCCACTGGGGATCAAGCCCACAACCTGGGCATGTGCCCTTGACCAGAATCGAGCCCAGGGCCCTCCAGTCCGCAGGCCAAGGCTCCATCCACTGAGCCAAACCAGCTAGGGCCCATACCCTTTCTGAGTCTCAGATTTCTTCCCCCAAACAGTGGCCACCCTGCCTGCTTCCCAGGGCTGCTGTGGAGTTCCCAAGGCTCCTGGCAAGGCCAGCCTTTGACACCCAGTATATGCTGAGAGGCGCCAAGAATCATTATCATATCCGGCTGGCATGGCTCAGTGGTTGAGCATCGATTCCCATTCAGGGTACATGTCCGGATTGCAGGCTCGGTTCCCAGTAGGGGGCATGCAGGAGGCAGCTGATCAATGATTCTCTCTCATCATTGATGTTTCTCTCTTTCTCTCCCTCTCCCTTCCTCTCTGAAATCAATAAAAAATATACATTAAAAAAAAAAAAGAATCATTATCATCCTTCCCGTCCCCACAGCTCTGCTCAGCTCTATAGGAAAGGTTCAGTCTATGTCTATTGATGGATTTTTAAATGTTAAGCCAAACCTGCAATGTGGTAGTTTCCCTCCCACTCCCCAAAATTGTGGGTGTTTCATCTTTTAAAAATATCTGCTGAGCCCTGGCCAGGTAGCTCAGTTAGTTGGAGCTTCATCTCGATTTGCCAAGGTTGCGGGTTCGATCCCCAGTCAGGGCATATACAAGAATCAACCAAAGAACACAAAGCTAAATGGAACAACAAATCGATGCGTCTCCCCCTCTCTCCCTTCCTCTGTCTCTCTAAAATCAATCAATTAAAAAAATATATCTGCCTAGAGGAGCGAAAAGAGTCTCAATTTAAGAAAACCAATCTTGAGTTTCAGCTCAAATAAACTCTTACAAAAATTCTCTCTAAAAAAACACACAAAATAAAACAAAAACACAAAAAACAATCTTAAGCCACCTGCTCCAAAATATTCCCAATGTTTGAAGAATATTATTAGAATCTCTTTCATGGAGATCTTGGTATGTTCCAGGCACGGAGTTGGCTCTGGAGCTGAGTCACCTGATCTGTGATGCTGGAACATGGCCCCCTACTGACAAAGAGCCAGCCAGTGCTCAGAGAGGTGATGTCACCTGCCCAAGGTCACCCAGGTGGGAGTGGAAATTTCCATTCTTCTCCACACTGCCTCAATTCAGGAAGAAAGGCCTAAGGCACATGTGCTTCCAGGAGTGAAATTGGTTTGGGATCTCGGGTAATAGGTGAAAATAGGATCCCTCCTGCCCCACCCCAGAAGCTTCTGTAAAGATTCCTCCCACTTTGGTTCACATGGAAAATGCAAAGTTGGGTTGGACTGTTTGGAATTTTCTTCCTTCCAGACAGTCTGGGCGAGAGGCGCCGTCATTTCTCACGGAAGGCTGGTGTGCTTGCCCCACAAGCCCATGCCTCGGTCACTCCTTGGGTTCCAGGCATTCCAATGACCTCATTCCAGGGAAAGGCGTGGACTCCGAAAGTCCCGAGAGGCTGGTGGGTGACATCCTGGGAAGAAGGACGGGATGGATGGGCTCGGTCAGACATGCTGGCTGCAGCTCTGCAAGAAGCCTCACCATTCTGCGTCCCCCTCCCCGGCCCCTCCTGCCTGCTGTCCTTCCATCCTGAACACAGTTGCGGGAACTTCCCATAAACCAGCTACCATTGGAGATACCGACTGTAGCGCTATAGTCAACTATCTCTCTCCCATCACACTTCAAGTAATAAAATAGAAAATGCAAATTAAAACAACAATGAGACCATTCTCACCCAACAGATGGGAAAAATCTGATCATGTCATGTCATTCAGGGAGGGTGTAGAGCAACAGGAGTTGTCAGCTACCATTAGGAGAGTATAAACTGGAGGAACCTTGTTAGCAAACAATTTGGCATTACCTCATAAAGCAAACTATGTGGTGACTACCTCATGGCCCAGTAATTTCACTCCTAGGTATGCATGACAGACCTCTTGGAGGTGTTCCCCAGCTGACAGCAGCCGGAACGGCCACGGTAGCACTGGCTGCAATAGACAACAAGAAGCCACCCCAACATCCATCAACAGCGTGATGGGATGGGGCATATTCCTACGATGAGGTGCTGCAGAGGAGCAAAACTGGTAGACCAACGCGGCACGCATTCTCACAAACATAACACTGAGTGCCAAAGTCAAAAACATGCAAGAAAAAAACCGTTTAGAGGTATAAATATGTGGCAACACATAAGAAAAAGCAAGCAAACGTTAAATATAAAATTATACGTGGAGAGGAAAGGATGCAGGAATATAACTGTGGAGGGGTTGGAAAGGTATCAATGATGTTCTATTTTTTTTTGTTTAATATATTTTTATTGATTTCAGAGAGGAAGGGAAAGGAAGAGATAGAATCATCAATGATGAGAGAGAATCATTGACTGGCTTCCTCCTGCATTCCCCCTTCTGGGGATTGAGCCGGCAACCCAGACATGTGTCCGTGACAGGAATCAGACCTGGTTCCTAGGTCGACGCTCAGCCACTGAGCCACGCCAGCTGGACAATGATGTTCTATTTTTTAAGGTGATGGAGGGTACATGGGTGTTTATTTTTCTTCTTTAATCTGTATGTGTGTATATGTATATATACTTTTGGAGGGGGATGATATATTCACTG
>NW_005877188.1:3933-9127 GCF_000147115.1 Myotis lucifugus
ATATATCTCCACACTACTAGCAATAACATTGCTATATTTTGACACATTAATACCTATTGATATATTTGAGTCCCAAAGATGTGGGTTCTGGTCCCAGCTCTGCCACTGACCAGCAGGTAGCCGAGGGCAAGTCACAATTCCTCTTTGACCATCAGTTCTTCCGAGGTAAAATTGGACCATAAGCTATGCTGCCCCAAAGGGGTGCTGAATAGTCCAGAAGATCATGAGTATGATATGCTGTAGAGTCCTGGACAAATGTTACCATGGTAACAACGATGGAGGGCAGTAGTGAGAAGCATGTGTTTTATGTCAGGCAGGCTCAGGCCCCAATCTCTGCTCCACTTTCTCTCTGTGGCCATTGGGCAAGTCACTTGAGCTTTCTGGGCCTGCACAGCCTGGAGATGGAGATGCGAATCCAGACCTCACAGGAGTTGGGGAAGAACTGATAAGATCATGGATCCAGATGCCCAACAGAGTAAATGATGACTTCTCCGGTTTCTCTGTGATGTGTCCAACCATATTCAGGCCTCCAACAGGGTCTCTTCCTTTACAGAAACAAGGCGACACTGTCCATTTCAGTGATGAAGTCTGCTTTTGTCAGAGCTACCTGTCCGCCAGGCCAGGTAGCTTCTCCCCTGCCCACCACACTCCGGAAGCCATCAGCACAGCTGGACTTCCCTCAGCTTCTCCCCAGCCCAGCAGCCTCTCCCCTGGCGTCCAGATCACAGGACCCCAGCACCCCATGCATCCCCAGCCCCAGCACCACTGCAGAGGGATGCAGGGGGGAAAAGCAGGCACAGAGACCTGAGTCCCATCCCAAATGGTTCCACAGGCCACCCCTGACCATAGCTGACTGGACCAGGATGGATATGTGACCCGATATGAACCAGGCAGAATCTCTTGGGGATGTAGCATGGAAATGCTGGGCAGACAGATGATGGAAAGCTAAGGATCCTGAGGCTGGAGTCGGGCCACAGCCATGACCAAATCCAGGGCAAGTTTTGGGAGAGCAGAAAAGCCATAAATAAACAAAGAAGACAGATCAGCAGAAAGAGGCAGGAGAACGGAGCAGAGAAAGGAGCAGGAATGGTGGGGTGGGGAGGGACCACCTGTCCCAGGAGAGGAGGAGGAAGGAGCCTTCCAGCCCCAGAGATGATCCTTCCCACCCTCAGAGGTCCATCCGTGACCCCTGTGACCAGGAAGCCTCAGCGGTACCAACGCGGACTTTTCCTAGTTGAGCCAGTTCAAGTGGACACCACAGGCCCTGAGAACAGTAATAAGACAGGATTCTCAGTTCCTTCCCACCAAGCAGGCCCTACTGTGGGCGGAGGCGATGCATTCCACCTCCTGGCTATTCTTGCTGGTCTGTAAGTTGAGGTTAACAGCACCTTTCTCCCAGAACTGCCACGTGGACTCAGTGAAGGAGGGAAAACAGGCCTCACCGGGCGGCCTCACAGCAGGCCTTCCTTTGATCACTCTTACCTAAGGCGTCCCACCCAGGGAGACCAGCGCCTTCCCTTTCCAAAGGATCTCGATTTTAACTGAGTCATAAAACTTTGCCAGAAACAGAGGATGGATGGGTTTAATGTATGCTCAGAAGCCAGCTTCCTTTTGGAGGAAAAAAACCAAGGCTCTGTGATAAAGATTTGTTGCCGTAGAATAATCCCCACTGAGGAATTGTGCATCTGTCTGTTCTCTGGAGGCTGGGTGGTACGGATGAGCAAGCCCTGCACAGGGAAACGAAGCTGCAGAGTTCTCCCGCTTGTGCAAAGTGCATCCACAGCTGTTATTTCATCTTTCTGTCTCTCTCCTGGAACCTCCCACAGCCTCACTTTCTCCTCGGTAAAATCAGGGCAGCACGTCTATCTGCCGGGGGTGTCAAGAGGGTGAAATAAAAAATAATAGATGTGGGAAAAGCTCTGAAAATGTTAAATGGGTGTGTGTTGTGCATGTGTCTATCCATATCTATCCATCTGTAGATCTCTATTTGAGTGCAAGTTTTGATCTCTAATCATTATCCTTTTTTTTAATTAAAGATTTTTAAATTGGTTTTAGAGAGGGAGGAACGGAGAGGGAGAGAGAGAGAGAAACACTGAAGCAAGAGCAAAGGACCGAAACCCGGGCATGTGCCCTGACTGGTAATCGACCCGGTGACCTTTCAGTGCACAGGACAACGCCCAACCAACCGAGCCACACCCGCCAGGGCTCTAATCAGTATCTTGGGCAAGTCCATCTTTCACCTTAGTTTCTCTAATTATAAAATCTGGAAAATGTAGAATATTAAAAGTAGCCAAACTTCCACTCTCAGCTCTAAAACAAACAAAAACATGTACGTCCACCAAAAGACTTGTGCAAGAATTGCTGGCAACAGCACTATTTAACAACCCCAACCTGAAAACCGCCCAGGCAGACACCAGCAGGAGAATGGATAAATCCACCGTGGCTTATTCATCCAGAACACCTCACTCTACGTCACTGTATGTCACTGAGGATGGACCCAGCTCCCGGCTACACACAGCCACAGAAAGGAAATCGCAGACATAAAGTTGAGCAGAAGCAGCTCAACATTATGCACCATATGTGATTCAAACTTCATAAAGTTCAAGGACAGGCAACACCGACCTAGGCCGATAGAAGTCAGGCCAGCGTGACGCCCTTGCGGGAGGGAGTGCAGTGACTGGGAAGAAGCACGAGGGGGGTTGTGGGCACAAGCCATGTTCTGGTTCTGGAGCTGGGCGTGTTCTCTGTGTGAAAATGCATCAGGCTGCACACTTGTATTTGGGGTGCTTTTGTTTTTGTAAAAAGTTTCCCTAAAAGAGTAATGGTTACGTGCCTAACAACCTTCGGCATCCGTTTTGCTGGTCAAGAGGAGCTTGTCACTTAACATTGTTGAGCTTAGTTTCCTCGTGTGGAAAAAGGGGACAGTGACAGCACCAACCTCAAACTGCGATTATGTTTGCGTGAGCTTCAGAGCAAGCACCGGTCATGGAGTAACTGCTCCATTAATTCTAGTTAGTTAACAATGAACAGCCCCTCCCTGGCAAACATGAGTTAGAAGGAACTTTTCTCTTTTTTTAAAAATATATTTTATTGATTTTTTACAGAAAGGAAGGGAGAGGGATAGAGTTAGAAACATCTATGAGAGAGAAACACCGATCAGCTGCCTCCTGCACACCCCCTACTGGGAATGTGCCCACAACCAAGGTACATGCCCTTGACCGGAATCGAACCTGGGACCCTTCAGTCCGACGCTCTATCCACTGAGCCAAACCGGTTAGGGCTAGAAGGAACTTTTCAAATGAGGTCATCCAATCAGCTGAGATTGCTGCTGCCCAGAGAGGTGGGTGACTTGCACAAGGCCGCAGAGCAAAGCTGGGCATCCCTCCCAGCTCAGCTCAGTGCTTCTACCACCCAGGCTGCCCTCTGGGTTCAGCATGGACTAGCCATGGCCGAGAGAATGAGGCTTGTGAGGAAGTGGGCAAAGGGGTTTTAAACTCTCGCCATCTGCCCCTAATACTTACTACTCCTTGAGGCAGAGTTAGTCCCCATTTTATAGATGAAAAAAAACAAAAAACTGAGGCCCAGAGAGGTAAAACGACTAGCCCAAGGCCACAAAGGTGGCATAACTAGGATGAGAGCCAGAGCTAAGAAATTCTAGAACAGCCACTCCTGCCCATCTGTGGCCATTGAAGACTTGAAATGTGGCCTCTGGGATGTGCTGTAAAAACCACTGGGTTTCAAAGGCTGAGTTCAAAAAAGAATGAAAAGCATCTCATTAATCATTTTTATATGTTACATGTTAATGATTGGAATATGTTGAGTAAATAAAATATATAATTGAAATTAATTTCACTTTTTTTTAACTTGGCTATCTCTACATTTTCTAAATCTAAAATTATATCTGTCGCCGAAACCGGTTTGGCTCAGTGGATAGAGCGTCGGCCTGCGGACTGAGGGGTCCCGGGTTCGATTCCGGTCAAGGGCATGTGCGTTGGTTGCGGGCGCATCCCCGGTGGGAGATGTGCAGGAGGCAGCTGGTCGATGTTTCTCTCTCATCGATGTTTCTAACTCTCTATCCCTCTCCCTTCCTCTCTGTGAAGAATCAATAAAATATATTTAAAAAAAAAATAAAAAAAATAAAATTATATCTGTCTTGCATTATAGTTCTCTTGGGTATCACTGCTCTAGAAGCAGTGGTTCTCAACAGGGTGACATCGCCCTCTAGGGGTCATTCTGAGAATGTTCTCAAGGAAATCAACGCAATCCAGGTAAAGGGATGAGATAGTACAGGTCAGCGGCTGGAAGAGCAGTAATTGTAAAGTAATGGCCAACATTATTAAGAGCTTACTATGCACCAGACACTGTTTCAGGCGTTCCTCCTATATCAACTCATTTAAGCCTGACCAAGACCCTCGGAAGTCAGTCCCATTATTATTCTTCCCTCCTCCCAGGGGGAGGGGACCGAGGCCCAGAGAAAGGATTTGCCTAAATCCCCAAGCTAGGCCTGGAACCTGGGCTTACCTGACTCCATGCTCCACCACTCATAAAGTGCTGAGGAGTCAGTTCCACTCCCTTCCTCATTCTACAGATATTTACCCCACGCATGCCTGGACACATTCAAAAAACCTTTGCCGGTACTGGTACCTGTTGTATGCTAGGCTTCATCACTTCCTTTGAAAGGGTCTCTCTTTGCTGATGGGAGGGTGCACAGACATCTTCACTCAGCACTCAGCACAGCCCCAACAGAAGGCGGGAAGGTGGTTCCTGAGTGCTCCTCTCACTGAACAGGCACACGCATTCCCTGGAGACCTTATGGGAAATGCAGGTTCTGATTCTGAGGGTCTGGAGCAGGACCTGAGATTCTGTATTTCTAGCAAGCTCCCATGGGCCACAGGGAGTTCGTTGTACAACGGATAATAGTGTTAACCCTAGGGTTCAAGAAGGATGTCAATGTCAGAGCAGGAAGGACTCTTCACCTAACACAACTCCTTCATGGACAGGAGAGAGAAACAGAGAGGGTAAGACACTTGCCCAGGGTCACACAGTGAGTTACAGGCAGAGCCCAAGTCTTCAGATTCCCATCAGCACTCCTACTGCCTCCAGTTTGCAGCAGGAACTGGAGATGAACGACAGAAGTATCCAGAGGCTCCCACATCTGTTTCACACTATGTGCTTTTTGGCATTTTCAATCCCT
>NW_005877189.1:0-8933 GCF_000147115.1 Myotis lucifugus
TTAATCTCTTCCAAATCTAATCATAATTTCACACAACTGCTATGTGTTTGTGAACAATTTATCAAATAACTCCTTGCTCAGAAGCTACAGTAGTTCTCTATTGGTTAATAGAGAATATTCTTTAATTCACCTGTTCAACAAGTGGTTATTAACTTCCTGCCATGTTTCAGACACTGTTTTCGGCTCTCATGAAACTGTCATAAACAAGATCTTTTGTGGAACTTAAATTCTAACATAAATATAAACAAACAAACTAGGAATTAACAGATAATATTAAGCAATATAAGGAAATAAAATAAGACAATGTGTTAGAGAGTGCCAGGTTAGCTTTTTGGAATGTTTTTCAAGATAACATATTTGGATTGATACCTTGATAATTAGATCTGGAGCCAAAAAGGCTTTATTTAGCAAAGGGACCAAGGGTGGAAATGAGCCTAGCCAAGCAGGGGAACAGACAGAAGTCTCGTGTACCAGGTAGTTCAAATATAGTGAACCAGGAGGAGGAGTGGCTGAATATGAGTCTGGAGTAAGGCAAAGGCTAGAACACTGAGGGCCAGGGGTGCCTTCACACAGGGTATGGACTTTAGTCTTCATTTAGTGGAAAGTAATTAGGGATTTTAATTAGGGAATCTGACATACATGCGTAGAGATCACTCTGGCAGTTCTGTGTGAACCAGTTAGGAGACTATGCAAAAATCCAGACTAGAGAGAAGGACCGTTTAGACTAGAGCAGTGATGGATATAGTTGATCATATTTTGAAATTCTTTAAGGTCTTTAGTCATATCCTAATTTATGAAACTCACTTCTTTTTTTCTGTGACACATACTCTTCATTAGCATCATATGTGGAGGGATGATTTCTTGCTTGTGATAATGATAAAATCTTCTATTTGTCTAACTGAAAACATTTTTTTTCAAAGTTCTTTGACCTATTTTGTGTCAAGAACAATAATAATCTATAATTTAATTAAACAGTGTTCTTAGTGTTAAATAAAAGACAGCAATTTAAAAATCGAAGCTTTTAGATTAACATTTATAATGAAGATTGATGCTTTAATGTACTTTTCTACATTGACGTAAGAATTTGATAATGTTGCTTGATTCTTTGGATCAAAACAAAATGATGCAAAATGGTTTTAAATCCAAACTGCTTCAGAAGTTGTCTGTGAAATTTAAATGTGAAGCCTGGGTAAATGCCACAGGGTGCACTGACCACTGCTTTGGGAGTCCAGTGTGGGGTGCAGAGGTGAAATGGAGCGGGGTGCTGTCCAGGAATAGAAGGCATTCATACTACCACATGTTGGAGAGGAAACATTCCCTGCTTAGTGAGCCCTAAATCAGCCATGCAGCCTGCTTGTCCCCACAGGCACAGCTGAGTTGGGGCTCTGCTCTTGAGATTAGGTACAAAAATATAAAAAATAAATATATTTTTTAAAACAACATTAAACACTAAGCAAGTTTATTGAGAAAAAAGGACCAAAGAAGAAACCACTCAAAATCTTCAATAAACACAAATAGGAAACGATAGAATCCAATAAGTTCCTCTCCATGTCATTTGTCATCATTAATGAAAAATTACATTTCTCTATTGTTTCATGAGTAGAATATTGAGTTTAGTTAGCCTTTTAGCATAGAGAGAGTTTTGTGTGTATGTGTTTATGATTTTTTTGTTCTTCCTCGAAATCTCTCACATTACACATATAAGCAAGGTAATATTTCAATCCTGATTTCTCCAGTAGGTAACCACTCCATAAATAATTCTATTAGAAGAGAAAAAAAAAAAAGCCTACGCCCTCACTAGGAGGTAGGATTATGTTCTACATCACCGTATCAGTAGAATCCTGGCTAGGAGAAAAAAAGTGTAGGTGGGAGAATAGTTATTGGATAAATTAAAAATAACATCACCACTTTTCCAAGACACCATTCCGTTGTAGCTTTGATATGTAACCAACATAAAATAATTGACAATGGTTTTGAAGAGAGCCATGGATGTGCCAATTTTTCCTTTATTTGTTCAGTAAATATTGTTAAGTGGCCAACTCTACACTTTATGACCACAGAGGTAGAGTTGTGGGAGGAGGAGAGAAGTAGCCCCTTATGTACCACAGATGGATCAATAGATGCAGGCATTCATATTATAAAGGTTCACAGGTACAAAGCCAGTCAAAGGTCACATAATCCAAACTCCCTCTCTCAATATTCAAAATTCTCAGCAACTTACTCTTCAGTATCCATAATCTTAGTGGTTCAGCCTCATCACCATCCTATTGGTACTTTCTTTTCAGGGATGCTTACTAATATTATTTTGTTTTAAGGGGCAGAGTATGAGGTTTCAGGGAAGTGAAACCAAAGGAAATAGTGCTGATGACTGCAGAGGGAGTCTTGTTGCAGTTCAAATTAACTTGTTTTATATTATATTATAGTAGAATTAATTTAACATGAGCTACACAGCTTGCAGTATCAGAGCTGCATCTTACTTTGTCATTCTTGCCATCCTGCAAATGCACATGCTCTCCGCCCTTCTCATAAAAATGCACAGTCATAGCCATCTTCTTTGTTTCATTCCCAACTTATCAACTCTTAAGAATATTTCCCTGTACTCATTCAAAATTATATTTCACCAAGTAGAAAGCTTTTTTATGAATAGTAGATAGGGTTTACTTTTTTCTCTACTAAAAATATGACATGCTCTCATTTCCTAAGTAAAATATGAAAATCATCATCTTAAATGTACAGCTGAGCTGTCAAGAAAGTAAGGAAAATCCTCATGTTCCACAGGATGTGGGATTGCAAATACAGAGTGAAGCAAGCATCAAGAATCACTGCCTGGGGCCGTCTGCTGATCTCAGAAGCCTAGACGTTTAGCTTTAGCAGTATGCAGGCCACAGGGGAAAAGAATCGGGCACCTTCAAAAATAAGACTCTGTAGAAGAGATTCTTGCAAAAAGTAGGACCCCAGAAAGACCCAGGCTACATTTATTTTTGTGGATAACAGTAAGAGAGGGAACATTCTCCAAGTCATTTTATGGAACTGGTACAACCTTGGTATTCAAATCAGACCTGAAATATAATAAGAAAAGTTACAGGCCATGTTCACTCGTTTGTAGATAGAAAATTACTAAACAATACAAAATAGTATACAGCAATGTATAAAAAGACAATATATTATGATCAAGTAAGGTTTATCCAAGGAATTCAAGTTTTGTTTAATAGCAGATTATCAAATGTATAGTAGCTGAATAAAGAAGAAAAATTATATGAGCATTTCAATAAAATTCAATTCATAAGATTTAAACTCATTAGTCATTTTTGAAAAAAAAAATCCTAGTCTATCAGAAAGACAAATATCTTAACTTCCTAATTTTATATAACAAAAACCTAGAGAAAATGTCATGCTTAATGGTAAAGCTTTTACATTAAGGCCATGAATGAGAAAATATCTCTGTTATACCTAGCATTGTTTTGAAGATTCTGAACAGCACCACAAGATTAAAAAAAATAAAAGTAATTAATTTTTGGAAAGTAGGAAACAAAACTTTCATTGCTTGAAGATGACACACACATCTACATAGAAAACTCAAAAATATTTTCAAAAAAATTATTAATTTTAATAAGTGTACTTAGAAAAAATATTGGATAAGTTTAATATATAAACTCTTGAATTTCTATATATTAGCAACATGAGTTATACATGTAATTCGATAAAAATGAAGAACTCAGAATCTTAATAAGAGTATAAGAATAATCTATAGGGATAATCTATTAGGTTATATTTGTGTCATTTATTGAAAATTAAAGAAATTAATTAAAAGCATTTAAGGAAAAAAATAAATGAAATTATGTACCATGTTGATGGATAGGATGACCCAATGTAAATATATAAATTTTCTCTAAATTGATCTCTAGGTTCAATATAATTATAGAATTTTTAAAATAAGTTATTGATTTTAGAGAAAAAGGAAGGGAGAGAGAGAAACATTGATGAGAGAAACATCAATCAGCTGCCTCCTGCACACGCCCTACTGGGGATCAAACCCACAACCCAGGCATGTGTCCTGCCTGGGAATCCAATCAGTGACCTCTTGGTGCATGGGACTACACTCAACTGAGCCACACTGGCCAGGGCTATCATTATAGAATTTTTATGGAAGACAAAGGAGAAAATAACTAAGTAATCTCTAATAAAATAAACAAGATAGAGGTATTTACCCTACCAGATAATTAACTGATTTTAAAACTACAGTAATTAAAATAGAGTAATGTTGGGAGATCAAAGTACTTATAAAATTTAGGATGATAATAACTTTTGCAGAAGCGGGAGAGGAATGAGATGGAGGACATTATTATTTCAATAAGAAGATGGAGTGTTATTATTTCAATAAGGAAATAATATTTGAACTGAATAGTAAATACAAGAGTGTTTATTTTTACTTATGTTAAATACTAGAGGCCTGGTGCATGAAATTTGTGCATAGGGGGTGGGTGGGGGGGATCCCTAAGCCCGACCTGCACCCTCTCCAATCCGGGAGCCCTCCGGGGATGTCCTACTGATGGCTTAGGCCCGCTCCCTGTGGTTCTATGCTGTCTGCGGGGCCTGGTTGGCTGCTCCCTGGTCGCCGCAGGTGAAGGCCAAGTGGGCCCTGCTGTGCGCTGTCTGGGGGGCCCGCTTGGCTGCTCCCAGGTCGCCGTGGTGACAGCCAAGCAGGCCCTTCTCTCAGCAGCCACCCCCTGGGACTGGAGGACTCCAGCAGGGCTGAGAGGAATGGGCACCATCTTGTGGCTATGGGCACCGCCATCTTTGTGTCAGAGTGATGATTGATAGCATAGTACTCTGTTTTAAAAAGCAAACATGCAGCCCTGGCTGGTGTGGCTCAGTTGGTTGAGCCTTGTCCTGCGTGCCAAAAGGCTGCCGGTTTGATTCTGGGTTGGGTTGCTGGATAGATCCCAAGTAGGGGCATGTAGGAGGCCGCTAATCAATGTTGAATGTTTCTCTCTTTCCCTCTACCTTCCTCTCTCTCTGAAATCTGATGATCTCTGATTCTGATGATCAGTCAGTTTTCTAATTCTTCCTCTCCTGCAATATAAGACTTTTTTTCTGTACTATCATAATAGGCAGTCAGTCTGCCTCAACTTGTGTATTTCCATTGGTAAGAAGCTCATTAAGCAATTCTACTAACATTATGTTTATATTTTTCAAAAGTGTTAGCAATGAGAAAAAAGGGAGGTACTTTTTGTATAGCTCTTAGCATTGTGCCTCATGCCTGGCATGCGGTAAAGACTAGAAATGTTACTATTTCTATGTTTATTATAATTATAGTTATTGGTGATGATTCAATTTATAATTCCCTGTTATTTCCCAATTGGTGCTAGTTCTACTTTTTGGAGCAACAGAGGACAGTTCCCTTTTCTCTGCTATGGGACTTTTCTTTAAACATTTAAAGAGTCTTATGCCATCTCTGAATTTCCTCTATTTGTTGCAAAATATTAGTAGTTCTTACTGTCTGGAGCTCAGCTGAGCTGGGGGAAAGAGAGAAGCTCAGCTGCCAAGCATTAAGAATAGCTGATTAGGACTGAGGTGACAGTTGACCGAGGCGGCGAAAGCTGCGGGTTTAGTCCAATAACTTCATGTGCTAAAGACAAAGGTATAGACTTGACGGAAATGAAGAAAAACCTAAATGAAAATTCAACTCGAAGTACAGCAGATACTGGAGACAGATATGACAGGAAGGAATCAAACTGCCATCAGAGTTCCTCCTCCAGGGCCTGCCCATGGAGTCAGAGCGGAAAAACCTATCCTTTGCCCTGTTCCTGGTCATGTATGTTACCACCGTCCTGGGGAACCTCCTCATCATTTTCCTGATTCGCCTGGACTCTCAGCTCCACACGCCCATGTATTTGTTTCTCAGTAGCTTGTCCTTCTCTGACCTCTGCTTCTCCTCTGTCACAATGCCCAAGTTGCTGCAGAACAGGCAGAGCCAAGTCCCATCCATCTCCTACATAGGCTGCCTGACCCAGATGTACTTCTTCATGCTTTTTGGA
The DNA here is from genome assembly GCF_000147115.1 of Myotis lucifugus. NCBI lineage: Eukaryota > Metazoa > Chordata > Mammalia > Chiroptera > Vespertilionidae > Myotis > Myotis lucifugus. The sequence continues at coordinate 6,039 of NW_005877189.1, forward strand.
GACCTGGAGAGCTTCCTCCTTGTGGCCATAGCCTATGACCGCTATGTGGCCATCTGCTTCCCCCTGCACTACACCGCCATCATGAGCCCCAAGCTCCCTCTCTCCCTGGTGGCGCTGTCCTGGGTGCTGACCACTTTGGATGCCCTGTTACACACTCTGCTCATGGCCAGGTTGTGTTTTTGTGCTGGCAATGTAATCCCTCACTTTTTCTGTGACATGTCTGCTCTGCTGAAGCTGTCCTGCTCTGACACTCAAGTCAATGAGTTGGTGATACTTATCATGGGAGGGCTCATTCTTGTTATCCCATTCCTACTTATCATCCTGTCCTACGCACGAATTGTGTTGTCCATCCTCAAGGTCCCGTCTGCTAGAGGTATTTACAAAGCCTTCTCCACTTGTGGCTCCCGCCTGGCTGTGGTGTCACTGTTCTATGGTACAGTTATTGGCCTATATTTATGCCCATCAACTGATAATCCTACTTTGAAGGAGATGGTCATGGCTATGATGTACGCTATGGTGACACCCATGCTGAATCCCTTCATCTACAGCCTGAGGAACAGAGACATGAAGGGAGCCCTGGGAAAAGTGTTTTTCAAAAAGAAAACTTCTTTTTCTGTATGATGATAAAACTTAGTAATTTTGCATACTTTTATTCAGTAGACATATTAAATTTAATACTGGGGTAATAATCCACACTTCCTTTTTTAGTGTTGATGTTTTTAAAAGAAATTACATTCTAAACAATTATACAGTAAGTAAAAGAGATGATGAGGAGGTGCATAGTTGAACTCAGAAACAGGATCTCAGTGACTTGTTAGCAAAGTCTTCCTTTTTTATTATTGCAGGTGATCCTGAAGAAGCATTATTTAAAAACTTTGAACTGATCTATGTGTCTCCGGTTATTAAAGCAATAATTTATCATGTGTTTTTTAACCAAAACTCTGCCTTAAAAATATTTATTCTCCCAAGTCAATATTGAATAAAACACAAACTTCTCACTCTCTTGATTACCTCTGCTAAACTGGACTTTTTTGTTGTTGACTATAAATTCTTAACATATGTCTTCCTCAGCAAATGTTCACAATACTCTCTCTTAGGATTGATTTTGCTGTGTCCAAGTGATTTTGAGTTGTTGTCTGTTAATTTTCATTTGTTTCCAGCAAGTTTTTTTTTATTTCTTTCTTGATCTTGCTTGTAACCCATTCATTGTTTAATAACATGCTATTTAGCCTCCATATGTTTGAATGTTTTTCGATGTTTTTACTGTAGTTGATTTCTAATTTCACTCCACTGTGATCTGAAAACATGCTTGATATGATTTCAATCTTCTTGGACTTTTAGAGACTCGTTCTGAGTCCTGATATGTGTTTGATCTTTGTGAATGATCCATGTGCATTTGAGAAGAATGTACATTCTGCCACGTTGGGGTGAAATGTTCTATAAATGTCAATTAAATCCATCTGATTCAGTGTGTTCTAAAAAAGAAAAAAAAAGAATAGCTGATTAAAGAAACAAGCCAAAAATGAAAGAGTTAAGACTTTCATCCCTTACTGTGATGGTATAAGCAAGAGTCTAAAACCAGAGGAAATGCTAACTCCCTCTGTTTTGATACAAACATGGCATCCTCACAGTTGAGGGAGTCCAGACCAAAGGGCCTCAGCAGCACCCACCCTGAGGGGAGTGTTTGGGGAGAAGGCAAGAGGGAAGGCTCAGGAATGGAAAAGTACTGAGTCAGAGTGGGGCAAAGTGTCTTCAAGGTCTTCTGCTCCTCCCTGAGACCCTGAAGGCACCGCAGATAAAGAGACCTAGGAATGAGGCACCAGGGCTGGGAATGTGAATATGTGAAAGAGCATGTCCCACCAGGGATCTGAGTTCTTGAATGCATTCTCTCCAGAGACTACAATGCAGTGGCTATGCAGCAAGTCTGATGCAGGGCGGGCAGCTTTCTCCCATGAGAACCGCCATGTAAAGCCATCAGAATTGCTTGTGGTCAGGTCTGAAAAGCATTCATAGGTTTTTAACCAGAAGCCAGACTCCTCACTTACAACCATGTAGAGTATGATTTGGCATGCGTGCCCCTCGACTTTCTGAGCAGTCTGTATTGTAGGGCACAATAGCACAGGAAGGGAGTGTATTGTAGTAACATTCCAAAATCAGGGCACCAGTGAGGTGACAATGCGATCATTAAATCAGCTGAAATCAGCTGTGCTTCTGAGAATTTATGACTGGCATAGGATTAAGCTAGGCATATCTAAAGACAAATTTCTCCAGCTGAACTATTAAGTTCTTACTTTGAGGGATCAGGGCATAATTTAAGTATTCTTTTTAAAATTTTATTTTTCAATTACAATTGAGATTGAGTATTATTTTGTATTAGTTTCAGGTGTACAGCATAGTAGTTAGATAATCATAATACTTTACCAAATGGCCCCCTTCGATATTTCAAAAAACCTCCTGGTTGCACCATACACAGTTTTTACAATATTATTGACTATGCTAGGGGCCCAGTACACAAATTCATGCACCTTGAAAGGAACTGTGGGCTGCAATGCTGCGGTAGGCACAGGGGTGGGTCTCGACCCATCCTTCATGCCCCGCCTGGCCCATCCTTCTACAGCCCTGGACCCCTGTCTGCTAGCAGCCCCACTCCTGCCACTGCCGCTCCCATGCACTGATGGCGCCAACCCCGCTCACACCCACTGATGGCTCAGAGCGATTGGGGCCAGTGCCAGCAGCAGGTGCGAGTAGGGCCGGTGCCATCAGCGAATTTGAGCAATGGCTCTGCCCCAATCACCCCTCAGGAGCAGGGGGAGGTGGAGAAGCCCTCAGGGCGATTGTGGCTGGCAGCCGACACTCGCACCCACTGATGGCGCCCAGTGATCGGGACCAGTGCCA
>NW_005877190.1:0-8932 GCF_000147115.1 Myotis lucifugus
TAATGCTCTCCAGTTCCATCCATGATGTTGCAAATGGTAGGAGTTCCTTCTTTTTAACAGCAGCATAGTATTCCATCGTGTAGATGTACCACAGTTTTCTAATCCATTCATCTACTGATGGGCACTTAGGCTGTTTCCAGATCTTAGCTATGGTGAATTGTGCTGCTACGAACATCTGGTTACATATATCCTTTCTGATAGGTGTTTCTGGTTTCTTGGGATATATTCCTAGTAGTGGGATCACAGGGTCAAATGGGAGTTCCATTTCCAATAAGAGGGATGTTTACAGCAATAAATACCTACATTAATAAACAAAAAAAGGCCCTGGCTAGGTAGTTCAGGTAGTTAGAGTATTGTTCCAAATATCCAATATGCCAAGGTTTTTAGTTCAATCCTCAATCAGGGCACATACAAGAATCAACCAATGAATACATAAATGAGTAAGTGGAACAACAAATTTCTCTCTCTCTCTCTCTCTTTCCCTTTCTCTCTCTCTCTCTCTCTCTTTCTCTCTCTCTCTCTCTCTCTCTCTCTCTCTCTCTCTCTCTCTCTCTCTCTTTCTCAACAATCAATCAATCAATCAATAATAAAAAAGAAGCCAGGAAGATTCCAAATAAAGAATCTAACTCCACATCTTAAGGTACTAGAAAAAAATTTTTTAAAAATTGAGCTCAAAGTTAGCAGATGAAAATAAGAGCAGAAATAAATGAAATAGAAAAACAATAAAAAAGGTTAACCAAAACAAGTGTTGGTTCTTTGAAAAATAATATAAAATTGAAAAACCCTTAACTTGACCACCAAGGAAACAATATAGGGTCCAAATCAACAAAATATAAATGAATCACAGAATAGGCATTACAAAGGATAATACAGAAATTCAAAAGATCATAAAAGGCTGCCATGAGAATGGCCCGTTAAAGTTGTGTTGAAAAACGAGTAATAGCATATGATTGATATTTATTTTACAAGGAAGTAAATACCTAATCATAAGCAGGAATCCATATATGTAAAAGCCTAAGAGACTGGCCGACCTGACGACTAGTAGCTATGATGCACACTGACCACCAGGGGGTAGACGCTCAACACAGGAGCTGCTGAGCTGCAGTGACTTGGCAGCTGCAGTTCTCAGGTGATGCACCCAGAACCAGAGAGGAGGAAACTTAATTCTGGGGTGCATCGCCTGAGAACCGCCCTCTCGCAATCTGGGACCCCTCAGGGGATGTCAGAGAGCCAGTTTCACCCGATCCCCACAAGCCAGGCCGAGGGACCCCACCGGTGCATGAATATGTGCACCGGGCCTCTAGTAATTTAATAAGAATAAAGGACTTCTTTTGTAAATATATATTGTAGCATCTATATGTATTTCTTAAAGTATCTCAAAATAGGAAACAAAGTATAAGAAATGTCAGCTCACTATTGAGAAAAAGTAATGTATCTTTGTACAGACGCAGGGATCTGGGACGGGGCCAAAAATATGGTTAAGATTAAAACATTCTAATAGACAATTTCCAACTTATGAATGCTTTTAAAATCAGAATATAATGATACCATTAATTTTTTTAATTAACTGATCTCCTCAGAAGGCACCATGAACAGTGGTTGAGAAACCAGGATCTGGAATTGAGTCATAGCTCTGTGTCATACAGCTCCTTGGCTTTGGAAAATTAATTAACCATTTTTTTTGCCTCTATTTCCTTGTCTATAAAATGGAAATGGGAATAGTATCCAACTGTAGAGTGTGTGAAATAGCACATGTAATCTAGTAAGCATTCTGTACAGTTTAACTAGCACTATGATTTTTTTTTTTACCATCTGCTTTATCTTGTTGTTTTGTAAAGATCGCAGACATAGTAGTTGTCATGCACATCCAACCAAGAGGAGATGGACATCAGTGAAATCCACTATAGGCATGGCTTCTCAGTGAGGCAGGGAGGTGCCATTGAGGCTTGTCTGTTGTGATGCTCCCATAGTGGGTTTCTTTTTGTGGTTGTTGTTTTTAACATATTCTTATTGACTTTAGACAGAGGAAGGGAGAGGGATAGAGAGATAGAAACATAGATGAGAGAGAACCATCAATCACTGCCTCCTGCATGACCCCTACTGGGGATCTAGCCTGAAACCTGGGCATGTGCCCTGACCTGAAATCAAACTGTGACCTCCTGGTTCATGAACTGACACTCAACCACTAAGCCACACTTACCAAATAGTTACATAGTGCTAATCATCAATGAGCATCACTAGGCCACCAGGGTTCTTACTATGAAAATATTCTCACAAGGGTACACTGTGGAGTGTTACCAATTTTGCATATCTTCATGCTCAGGACTCTTATTTTTCACACATATCCACATCTCATGGCTATACCTGGTCTAGGGCCTCTGTTCAAGGGTGAGAACTTTGCCGCTCCCCCTTTTGTTTTAGAAATTGACTTTATTTTTTTAAAATTAAATTTATTGGGGTGACATCTATATATATAAAAGCCTAATATGCAAAGTGTCCCCTCCGGAGTTCAACCGACGGACCAACTGGGAGTTCCATTGCTCACTATGACATGCACTGACCACCAGGGGGTGGCGTGGAATAAAGGGAGGCCACAGCCGGCAGCCACTAGGGACTCTACCTATGTATGAATTTCGTCCACTGGGCCTCTAGTTGGTTGATAAAATTACATAGATTTCAAGTGTACAATTCTATAATACATCATCCGTATATTACATTGTGTGCTCACCACTTAAAGTCAGATCTTATTCTGTCACCATATATTTGACCCCCTTTATCCTTCACTACCCCCACACCCCTTTCCCTCTGTAACCACCATACTATTGTCAGTATCTATTGAGGTTTTTTTAAAAAATATTTATTGTTGAAAGTATTACATATGACTCATTTTTTTCCCCATCGACCTCTTTGTGCCCACCCCATCACTCATACCAGGCCATCACCACAGTATTGTCCTGTGTCCATGGGTTATGCATACATGCATACAAGTTCTTTGGTTGATGCTTCCCACCTACTCAGCCACCCATCTCTGCCTTCCCTCTGAGATTCCACAGTCTGTTCCATGTTTCTATGTCTCTGGATCGATTTTGTTCATTAGTTTATTTTGTTCATTAGATTCCACATATGAGTGAGATCATGTGATAATACTGGTCTGTCTCTGACTGGCTTATTTTGTTTAGCACATGAGTTTTATTTTGTCTGTTTGTCTTGTTTCTTCACTTGTTGCTTTCAGTTTTATTTCTACTTATGATTCAAATCATGGTCCTTGACTTTTTCTTTCTGACTTATTTTGCTTAGCATATGTTCTAAAGGTGCATCCATGTTGTCTCAAGTGGCAATATTTCATCTTTTCTCATGGCTGAGTAGTATTCCATTGTATGTAAGTACCACTAACCGACGCTCAAGCTGAATGCAGTCCCATGAGTCAGCCTGGGAAAACCAGGAGGAAAATTGCCCGGCGACCCACAGTTTTTAAAAAATCTTTGTTTTGGGTACTTTGTATGCTGCAGCAGATACCTGATACATACAGCCCACTGTTCAAGCTAAAGTACTTTCAAACACCTCTTTTAAGTGAACACACACACACACACACACACACACACACACACACTCTTACACACTTTTATCTTTGATAGCACAATTGCTACCTTGGCTTGAAAGTGTATTTATTAGGTGTTAATAGGAAATGTATTTTCTAATTATACTAATCAAAACCTATTACTGACATTACTTGTGTACAATTCACTAAAGGACAGATTAAATAAATACCCGGGAAAATATTTAGTTGGGTATTAAGGAAATTCAATGTTAAGGAAAATATGTAAAGAGATTTAAAAAAAAAAAACACCATCGATTTATTTGTACAATTAAACATCTTCAAATGTATTTAGGCTTCAAACTGTCTTTCCCTATTTGGAAGCTGCTAAGTATCCTGCAGTGACCACATGCTGTGAAGTGTGGCTGCTGCTGCCCTGCTGCCATGCATATCAATTTGGCACCTCAATTTGCTAGTTTTTTGTTTAAGGAAACATGATAGGCTTTTCTGAGCTTTAGGTTCTTCACCTACAAACCGAAGGCTGCGTTATCTAACTTACAGGCTTGTGTAATAGACAATGACTTTTAAGATTTGTAGCAAAATGTTGGGCCTTCGATGCCTTCATTGTTGTTTAGCACATTGAGTGAGCTCTCTTCTCCCCATCACTGGTTTGCAAGTTTTGAGGGCATCTGGACATACTTTAAAGTTAAACCACTGGAAACAAGTTGTTGTGTGAAAAAGATATTTGGAGAAGATGGGTAGTCTAACTTGTTTCTCTTTCGAGGACTAAAGGCATGCCCACTGCCACGACCTCCAGTCTCGAATCTTCCATCCCAAATGTCAAGACACTGATCAACAGTGTTGCAGGATGAGACAAATAGCAGTGACAACATTTTAGTAATCTATGTAATAATGACGTGGGAAGAGCTTCAATGATATTCTACCCCACCATCTTTCGCATAGAGAGTGAGGCTTTACCCTGTGTGTCTGCCAGTCCCCTTCTAAGTGCACATTTTAATATTATCACTTATTCACCTCTCAGAGCAAAATATTTCTCCTTATTCTCTTGTGCCTTTGCCCTGACACTTTCCTTCCCTCCATGCTGACTTTTTCTTTTCCTGTTTTCTTCAGGTCCGTGCACCCTGCCCAATGCTTAAGTGAGCATTTGTGCCCTCAGACACTGATTCTGAGCCTCTGCCCCTTTCAAATATATCTTTTAACAGTAAAGCCAAAGGGAGGGGAGGGCGGGGTCTGGAAGGAGGGGGACAAAAGGGAGAAAAATGAGGGACATCTGTAAGGATGTCAATAATAATAATACATTTTAAGAAATTCTCTTGTAGTGTAGAAGACACTTTAAGTCCCACTACCACAACATACACACACAAAAAAAGGAATTCTGAGATTTCCACTGAAATTTCCCCATGGACATGTTCCCTGAAAAGACACGTTTTATTAATTGCCAGCCAAGGCTCTGCAGAGAACCTTATTTGTCTCTCTCTTATTTTATAAAATGATTTAGATTGGAGCTGACCTTTCACTCTCATGTAACAGCATCTGTGAGAGCATTTGTGGTCCTAATTAAGGGGCTGACTTAGGCAGTAGATAATGTAGATGTAAACGTATTACACTGTATAAATGTTTATTTAAGACTGGATATGAATAAGTCAAATTAATTTGACAAAATATCTTAAACAATAGCAAGCCTGCTGTTGATTTTAGAAACAGAGCATCACAGGAGACAAGGGGAATGCGTTCTGGAGAATGGCTCTCAGGGAAGCAGATGATCTACTGGCGGCTTCAGTGACTTTCTGCTTCTATTTTTGGTGTCAATGTCACCACTCAGAGGTTCAAGGGAAGGGAGAACAATCAGGAGCTGCTGTGGACCCACTGGGAGCAGAAGCTGTGTCTTACCCTTTGGATCTCTTCAGTGCTAAACACAGCCTTCCCCACTGAGAAGGTGATTGTTAGTAAACACATTCTCAGTGGGTGACTACAGTGACTTTACTTTTCCAGGTATCACAACCTGGATGTCAGCCTTCATTAATCATTTCTATCAGTGTCTTGGTCATAAATGTATGGACCTGAGGGTTCTCTGAGTACCTGCAGCTCTTTTCAGAGGCTTTTGCTATGGACATTCATTAGATATCCTAAAACACATATTCCTCTGTTGAAAACAGACAAAACAGAGTCGTTAGCTCACCGTTGCCTGTGGAGACCAAAGTCCTTAATAGAGCATCCAGGGTCTCCCACAGTATTCTCTCTGCCTACTTGTGTAGTCCCACTTCCCCCACAAACCTTAGGGTTTAGTCTGAGAAGAGCTAATTAGCTGATGCCATTCCCTCTCTGGAGGATGTCTCCTTCCCTCATAGAATCAGGCAAAATCCTATCCATCATTCATGGTCCTGAGAAGGAGCTACCTGCAGGAGCATCTCTGACCCCACTCAGTCCAGAGGTGGGTGAGGAACAGATGGTGGGTGGACCAGCGCACTGATAGGCTGCATGGGAGAAAGGCTTGGTGGGGCTTAGTACCAGGAGAGAAAAAACAGCTTTATCTAAAAATGGTACAAGAGTTAAATTAAAGCAAAGGGGAATCAGTATCAAGCCATCAGAACAAAGGAAAATGGGGTAAAATCAAAAGAGATTATTCAGAAGTTTAAACCATGTCACCACCAAGGAAGACCACCGAGATGGGGGTGGGTGGTTCAGGGTAGGCTCTTATTGAGGCTCTTATTGAAGGAGGGCAGTAGGATGGTACAGACAGGCCTTGGGCTTTATCTGATCTGAATTTACTCCAGACCTACATTTTAAAAGAGCACAATAACCTGTGGGCTACTTAACCTGCAACAGTTGCTAGAACATTTATCCCCTCCATGGGCACCATGAACTTCTGAAAACACAGGTCATATACCAGGTGCTCTTTAAAAAAAATATATTGGTTTTTTTAGAGAGAGAGGAAGGGAGAGGGGGAAAGAGAAACATTAATGTGAAAGCACACCATTGATAGGCTGCCTCCTGCACATCCCCTACCCAGGGCTTCAGGGATGGAGCCTCAACCCGGGCATGTGTCCTGACTGGAATCAAACCTTTCAGTGCACAGGAAGATGCCTAACCAACTGAGCCACACTGGCCACAGCCGGGTATTCTTTTTAGATATGCGTATGCCATCTCTCTCCTGCTGTACTGTAGGTCCTGTCTAGAAGTTGAGGTTTGGTCCATACTTACTTTAACTCTCCCACCCCACATTCACAAACACATGAACTCCAAAGACAGTTGGTATTCAAAATATTTTTATTGAAATAGTGAATAAATCAATGAATAATTAAGTCACTTGTAATATAGGAATCTTAATATGAAATCCAGTAATATGAATAAAAGTGAATTTAAAAATATATCATGTAGGGCTACATTAACTGAGTAACTGCTACATGTTCTTAAACCTACTAAAAATTAACTTGCCAAACAAGGACATGCTGAAGTTTCAATAGTCTATTGAGATAAATTATTCTGTAAATCTTAAACAGTTTAGAACTGATAGATGATAAGTGGCTTTTTCTGTATTTGACATGACATTATGCAAATAAATCTTTTGTATAACATTTTACAAAAAAATCCGAGTGTCATCAATTTAATAAACAAATCCTTATCTAAGTGTAAAAGAGGCAAGTAAAATTAATCTCAAATTCAAATAAAGAGATTCCTCTTAAACAGATCCAAATCTTATATAATTGGGTTAGAAACACTAGATTGGAAATATTTCCCATGTCAATTACTCAGCTTAGGAATGGGGATTGATGGTTACATTCAACAGGAAATATCATTCAACATTTAGAATCCAAGTATCCATGAACTTTTTAAATGAGTGTAACAATGTCCTCAGAAAATCACCTTCTACAATGTGAAGTATTCAATAGCGTGACTGCAGAAAACTTGGATTCGTGGCCGACTCTGTTGGGCATAAGGTTTAGCATCTCTGAGCTTCCGTTTCCTCCTCTGGGAAATGGAGACAATTTTCTGCATTACCTATTACACAGAGTTTGGAGAAGGATAAAATAATAAAATATCCATGGAAATTTCTTGGTAAATTTTCACATTATACAAATGTTACATTTTATTTTTACTGACAAACACATTAATTTAGAGGAGCACAAGGGCCTATTACCTAGATAATGATTCTTTGATTACTTGCCCTTTTCAGGTCTTTGCAAGACTTGTAAGAAAGGCATATCACTGCCTAGTTTTTCTCCCATTTTTCTTTTACTGATTGTATACCATCAGCATATTTTGAAGAAAAGAAGTTGTGCACACAGCTGACAAAAAGGGAAACTTGGGGACATTAATTACAATAATTATTTAATATTTATGGGAAGTACATAATGCAATTAGATGAAAATATTGACACTTTAATAGATTTATTCACACTCTTAATATAATATTAAATTAGAGAATTTTATAACTATATTCCTTCTTCTGTTATTTCCTTTGCTATTTTGGTATTTCCCTACCAAAAACCCTTTAAATTCTTTCTGAAGTCATTATTAACAGAACTACCTCAGGAAATATAGGATTCAAATTTTTATTTTTCCTCTTTACTTCCAGAATGACAATATTTTATCTTCAAAGTTACTAGTTACTTTTTCAGAATTAATCATCTGCAATGATGAATAGATAAAATGAATAATAAATTACCACCATTTTTTTTCATTTTGCTTCATAATTTCCCCTGGTACATATGCTTCAGGGAGCCAAGTTATTTGTTAGTCTCATGTCCTGGAGCTATAGCTAACTAACATATCCCTTAGGTGCTGTGCAGTAGGAAACCAGATAGAGTATCAAGAGATCTAGGTTCTAGACCCATTTTTCATTTTAGTTACTTTTTCATTTAAGTACTCAGTTTGGCCAAGTCACCTTATATCTTTGGACTTTAGTTTCTCATGCTTAAAAGGAGAAGGTTGGCAGAAATCAAATCTTAGGCATGAAGGAAGTTACGCAATGTGTTGTTAGGGCAGGAGTAATGCAGTGAACAATAATGGGGCTTGTGTAAAATTATAGTTATCACCTCTAAAATAGTTTTTACAGTGTTTTTTAATCCTTGGAATGAGTCATCTTTGAGTACCTTTCCAGCTTCAAAATTCTGTAATACCCCTAACCTGTATTAGTCAGCTCCGGCTGTCACAACAGAAAACAGCGACTGGATAGCTTAAACAACAGAATTTATGTTCTTATTAGAGGCCCGGTGCACAAAATTTGTGCACGTGGGGCGGGGAGGGGTGCCTCAGCCTGACCTGCACCCTCTCCAATCTGGGAGCCCTCAGGGGATGTCCAACTCACAATCCAGGACTCTGGCTCCTAACTGTTCACCTGCCTGCCTGCCCTAACCACTCCGCCTACCTGCCTGAT
>NW_005877191.1:0-8930 GCF_000147115.1 Myotis lucifugus
ACAACCCCTCAACTGGGGAAATAATTTTCTCACCTTTACTCGCCTCAAGTTAGAGTTCAGCATTGAATCCAAGTTGGACTGTCTGTGGCCGTAAAATTTCTCCCTATCTGTAGGGAAGGAAGTCAAGTGGTACGAAAACACTTCAGTAGCTGGCTCTCCAGTCTCTGATTTAACTTGTACTTAAATTTAGCTTCTTAAGTATCTTCTTAAGGTAAAGTAGTTCAGCAGGAGCCAAATAAAATTAGAGTGCCTATTCTCATCGAGTTGTGAGAGCCTCTAGTCTCCTTTCCTTTCCTAGGTCCTCCTTTCCTCCTGGGTCTTAATTATTATGATGATTTTTTATTTGGATCCCTAAGGAAATCAGAGCACACATGCACAGGTGCCAAGTTCTCCCCGATGAAGAATTCGCTCTGCCTTTCATCACCACATGATAAATGAGAAGAGAGGGCAGGTTTGGAGCACATATTCTATACCGAGCTTCTGCGGTGCCGGGTGAATAATAGACTGTCCCAAGGGCCACTGGGATCTGCTGGGGAGGTGAAGTAGCAGCAGCATCAGAGCTCACGTGTATTAGCCAGACACTGTTCTAAGTGCTGGCTTCTAATAGCTCATCTCATTGCGGCGGCAATCCGAGGAAGCAGACACGGTTATTGCCCTCTTCCATAGATGGGGAAAGTGAAACCTACGGGCTTCGGCACCTGATCTAAGATAACCAGGTTAGCAAGAGGCTGAACTGGAATGAGAATTCAGGGGTCGGATTCCAGAACCCTGGCTCTTAGCCACTATGGTCAATGGTGTCTCCAAGAGCAATTAGTGTCTGTACAGGAGTGTCCACTGTCCTGACAGTAGGGTTACATGGAAGGGGCGTGTCAGTGCTCCTTTGCCAGGGCACAGCTGCCAGTGTGCCGTGGGGAAGGTATCCGGGTTGGTATTCTCCACCAAGTCCTTCTTTCCTAACAATCCCCCTGGAGCTAATGGAGAGCAGGTCCCTGCGATTTTCTGAATCCTCCCTCTCCAGGCCTTTGCTACAGGAGCTCACAGGCAGGTCCTTCACCTTCACCTGTAACCCGCCTTTGCCTGCAGCTGAGATGCTTCCTCTTCCTCACCCATCTTTTCTAACCCCTTCTCGGGTGACCCGTCTCTCTCTTCCACTGTAGCCAATCGTCTTGACATCATTAAATCAATTTACCTTGAGCCAATAGGCATTTGAACAGAAGTCAGGTCTGTGTAGAAGGCATTGAAATAAGGGTAGCAACATTTAAGTTTAATCATCTGTTTAATGGAACACTTCCCTAGGGTCTAGGGAACTGTCAGTGACATTAAAGACTGTTTAACTGTTTAAGGCCCATTAATCTGGGTGGTAACAGATACTGGATTTCAGGGACAGACTAAATTAAGTTAGAGTTGCATTGTGAAGGGATACTTGCTATATTGACTTGAAGAGAATACAAGAGGATAAAAGCAAAGAATCATGTAATACAGATAACGAGGAAAACAAGGAAAAATAGTTAGCCAGGAGGGAGTGGCCAAATGCATACAGACGGGAAAAGCGGACTATTTGCAGACCCTTTTCTTTAAACAAACATTTGCAAAACATTGATTTCCTCTGTCCCAGGACCTCACAAGCCTGGCTCTGAAGGAAAGCTGATGTGCCCATGGATGCCCACAGTTCTTTATTCAGTCTTCTTTTTAGTGTCTCTCTTAACATGCAGGTTGGTACCAAATTGTCTGCAAATACCACCACTTCTCTGGATAGGTTCTTGTTCCATGGGGGCCGGCTCTCCCTTCCTCCCTTGTTTCAGGTAGGACGCACATCGTCATCTTCAGATCTCTCCCCAGCTTCTATTTCCTATCCTTCGGATTGCCTTTGTTCTTGTGGACTGAGAGGCACAGATTGTGTCTTTGGTAACATGCTGGCATCACTAAGGGGGAGATAAGTGAATCAATTAAAACTTCAGGCCAAGAAGAGGGAGAAAAGACAACCAAGCCAAATGGAAAGCATCTGGCAGATGTCACAGTGGGAAGGTGAACTTATTCCCAGGGGACACTGGCCTGCTCACAGTGAGTCCATGCAGAGACCTCGCATAAAATCCTCATGGCACTTCCGTCCAGCATAGGGGCAGGCAAGGACAACTGTGTCTCAAAGAGTCAGGTAGACCAGAAGGAAGAGCCAAAGATCAGACGGGGCTTGTTACCAAGCATTGTCTGATGCTTGTGTTGACCTATATGTTTGAGAAAGAGTTTGGGCCATCATTCATAATATTCTGTAATTTAGACAAAAATCTGTAATGAGAGGTTGAAGCATTTCTGCTCTTTCCCTAAGAGTAGGTTTCCAACCATTCTGGAGAAATGGGAATTCAAAATATGAATTAAGTTTAATGTTAAAAAAATAAAATTAGGTGTGTTTATGTCCAAGTTGTCAATAGAATGTCACACCTACTATATACAGAAACACTCAAAGAAACACATTTGACTATTAATTCCACCACCCAAAGCTAACTACTGATAACACATTGATATGCTTCTTTCCTGTTTACTTTCCTTAGACATATATCTTCTGTGTTAACAGAAAAAAAAACTATCACAGCGGCACTGAATATTAGTTATCTCTGTGAATAGGGGGCTACCAGTGTCTGTTTTCATGGGTACATGTCTAACCACATACCTCACACCTATGTGGCTACAGTGCATCTTCTGAAAAGACAAAGAACAAAGTGGAGATGAGTTAGTTGGCATTTCTGGTTCATGTTTGAGAGTAAAAGTGAGGGATATCAATGTAACAAAGGACTGTGGTTCCATGAAAGATCTTAATGGATAAGAAACTCCCATTGTCAGGCAATTTTCAAGAAAATTTCAGGAAGTTACTATCTAGTATATGATTTTAACTGCATTTGAATTTTGCTTCATGAAACCTCATGTAACACATTCCTTAGAGGTCCTCTTGGTGTTAGAACTTGTACAAGTTGTACTTTTGGGAAATCTCCAGGTAAGAGTGGATCACACCTCAGAGAAAGAACAGCTGGTGCCAGGATTCAGGCAACAGGAAAACACCCCCAATGGGTCATGTCGGTTGCTTGCCCACTGATCACTGCATTTTCTCTTTTTCTTTGTTAAGATGACCAAAGTTTGATCTTTAATTTATGCATCAATCATTTTATCTAGGTGTGACATCAGTTGAGTCAAGGTGATTCCTACTAATTATATTATTAGCTCAGAATGTGAGCCAATTCGATTCAGTTAGAAATGAGGGGAGGTTTGCTATAAGCTTCTAAAAAAGTTCAGAGTGACAGGGAGTCAACCTTCCTCTCCTCCTGGGTATCAAAAGGGAAAAGTGTCTCCCCAGGTGCTCCTGGCATCCATTTCCCTTCAGTGAAAGAGACCAGGTTTATGCTAAATCTGACTGTCCACAGCAGAGGGGGAAGTGCCAAATACCCGCTTCTCCGAGGACCCTGGCGCCATGCCCCTGTCTACTGGGATCTTCTCCTGACCCCCGCTTCCTGTACATCTGGCTGCCCCACCTTTTTCATAATGAAGAAAAGACAGAATCTCCTCCCATAGCCACAGAAGCCCCTTTGGAGTAAAACATAAGGAGAGCAACACAGCTATTCTAACTTATATCCCATGAATAAAGGCAGAACTCTGAGCCACTACCAAAGACTTCCCATATCCAGATCAATCGGTTATTGATCTTTCCTCTCCCAGGGGCAGCCACTGCCATGTCCTCAGGGCTTGGCATGGCTTTCTGCCTTCCTGGGACACAAGTCAGTTAGTTCTTTGTTTTGTCGACAAGAGGGACTGACTCTGGAAGCTGATAACCCTCTTGAGCCCATGCACCTGTTCTATACTGCCGGAAATATGTGTGTTTCTCCTGGCTGAAACCTGGCAAGATATTTGAAAAGACTTAATAGCATTTTGGATCAGAAATTTGGTAAAGTCAGAAGGTGAAGATACGAAGCCTTATGTGAATTTTCGAGGCCTTCTCCCCCAAACTAAAATGAGACCAGGTACCCAGAGGGAGAAAAGCAAATCAGAGGTGATGCAGTTGGACAGGCAGGCCAATCTATGAAGTTGCTTAAGTTATTCCCATTTCTTTAGGGGCTTGAGAGCAACTGTCTTATCTTACAGGCTGCAGTGGAACCAGGAATGCAGCTCTAAGCGCAGTTCAAAATCCACTTGGCATTACCATCCTCATTTCCTAAGAAGGAAGAAAAATACAAGAAACGAGGTGTTTTGTTTTGTTTTGAAGTACGAACCACTGCGTTGGCTCCAACATCTCTTGACAAGGACACATATAAATCTTAATTGTCTCCTCCATAAATATTAATAAGAAAAAGCCAGACCATTTGAGTAGATAGATTTAACTTGTCACCCTACCGGTCTCATGGATAAAAATGTAGAACAAAGACTGGGAGGTCTCTGTTTGCATCTCTCTGTATGCTTATGTGTGTTGTGTGGTGCTTTCCACCTCCGGATGGCATTGCTAATTTGTAGAAGAGCTCTATTTAGTTGGCCTAAAAAATAAGCGCGTAGCTAAAAATTCTCAAAAAATATAATGGAAACGAACCCGAATGCTTTTCCAGATCTCGCCATCTGGGAAGATATTTGACACGAAAGCTGGCTGGAGTCGCTTTGTTAAATAGGGTTATTATCATCTATTTCATCCCAGGCCATTCCAGGGGACTCTGCATTAAATACTTCAGATAGAGGATGTGCTTTCAGGAAGTTCATATTTAAAAGCAGTCATCATGTAAAAATAAAACATGTGACATCGCAGTGCTTGGCATACTCATGAGGGAAACTAAAGCAGGGAAGGGGGGCGCCTGTGGAGGGCTGTCATGCGCGGTCACCATGTGGCAGTGAAGGGTCAATCAGAAGTGGGATCTGAATATGGACAGAAGCCGGAAGAGTACGAACCAGGAAGCCGTCAGAGCAGAGCTGCAGGAGCTGCAGGCAGGGAGAGAGCTAGTGCAAACGCCCCAGGAAAGAGCAGGCCTGCCCTGTGCTCACAGGAGAAGACGGTGAACCTGGAACACAGAGCATGGGGACGCGTGTACACACACACACACACACACACACACACACACACACACACGGTCAGAGAGAGTTGGGGAGGGGGCCGCACACCACAAAGGGTCTGCAGGACCTAGAAAACAATGATCATGCCTTTGGCCATTTGCACCAAGGGAGACGGAGACTGCGCTGGGTGGGGATGGAGCGTATTTCCTGGGGATGTCAGCCCGTCAGCAGTGCTGTGAGGGGCTAGGAAAGCCTGGGCGCTCAGGTCCATGCTACTCATGGCCAGAGCCAAGGCCGCTCCCCTGGCGGTCCCCAATGCTGTGGCTGGACCGGCCACTGTGGGTCTAACGAGAGCAGGATGCACCTCAGCAACCCCCGTCGGGGAACTTTGACCAAAAAGGGCTTATTTCTCCGAAGTCCCGCCTGGGAAACGGATGCCCTGGCAATCGGAGCTTCATGTCCGCACTTTCACAACCACGCAGAAGCCACAGTGTCTTGGTGCATTGTCTTCAGAAATGGTCACGATGCTCCCAGGTTGCTTCGCAATGTGACGCTGCTCTTTCCATGAGCGGACGGCGCCCCTTGCCGCTGGGCTCGACGGGGAGGCTGTGCTAGTCGCTCTGACCCCCCAACCAAGCAACACAGCCCAGGGGCTGAACAGAAATGTGCTTCTCATTGTTCTGGAGGCTGTATGTCCAACATCACATATACGTGATAGAGTGTATGTACACACACACACATCCACACACATGCACACACACAGACATGGTTTTCTAACTTGAACCTAAAATAGATAAACTGTTCCCGTAGCGCTGATAAAAGAACAGGAGGCCCGAGAGGCTGCCCGGCCAGCCTGTGGGGGAGCTGTTGTCTTTTTCCCAACAAGGCATGCACCATGGAGGGCCTCCTGTGCTGTAATTAGTTGCATAGTCATTATTCACTTCACTGACTAGGAACTTCTTGCAAACAGGGATAATACTTCATTAATGCACGTTGTGTTCCCTCGGAAGGGCCTGAAGATAGTTGTCATAAAATAAAATGCATGCATGCTCTCAGCCAGACAGATATTCCGAAAGTTTTTTAGGGAAATTTAAGTTTTGCAATTCCATCTAATTTTCTTTAATCAATAAAATATTTTGCGACTGTCGACAAAAAGAGGCAAATTTCTGCACTTTCTACCTCGGTGGGCGCCTCCTGCACACATACAGGCTGAGAGTGATGTCGTATCTGTCATTTCACTTATTCTTAAAGGAGAGGCACCGCCCACTCACTTTATATTTGCGATGCTCTTTGTCTAGGCGGGGCTTTAAACTCCACAGGGTCTATAAATACCAAGGGTTGCTTTCCAGAGGGCATCCAACTGTCTCCAATCAAACCCAGGACACATTTAAATGTTAAGTAGGTGTTATTTCTGATTACCGCGTCGGAAGGTTTTTCCTGCCTGCCACCAAACATAACAAAGTCAAACTTAATTGATTTATTCAAAGTTCAAAACAGTCCTCATGTCTAAGATTTCAAGAAGTTCATTAGCCTGTCAGCCTATTCCTGATGCTGCCTTTGCAGCAACTGCTCGGGATGCTTGTCCTTCATGTACAGAAGAGCTGTGAGCACAGGTGGAGGCGCAAAGAGCGGGAGCAGAGCACACGGAGGGTGTCCAGCGCCCTTTGGGAAACGTGCAATCGCCCCACATGCCCAACGAAGTCCCTGGCTTGCAATTCCTGAAATTCAATCTTTACTGCTCTTGACAGGGTGATGCTTGAGTTTCTAATCACGACCTCCCTGGGGATCCAAAGTGTTGCCCTGAGGACAGAGGCCAGCCTGGTGCATTGGTGCCGGGCGTTCTTCTGTTCGTACCTCCCGGATCAGCAAACGGGGTGTCAGCCTTGCTGTTCAAGCCCAGCCCCAAAGAGGGAACATTCATGGGAGCAAATCTGTATGCATATGACCTCATTCCCCCTTTTCCACCCTTGAATCCAGCTCCATAACAGCCTTACTCCACAGTCAACAGAGACTCCATTAGCAAGAAAGGCAGCAGAGGAGTGTCGAGGGCAGGGATGCCCCTCCCATCCGGGGGTCTGTTCTCAAGGCTCAGGCGGGACCCTCTGGTCAGCCTCCGGGTTTCTGGGCTACCAAGTTGCACCCAGTCCTCACTGGAAAGCCACTGCTGGGGTCAAGGGCCTCCTAGTCCTGCTGGCAGGGACACTGCTGACAGTCGTGCGTTTCTGACACTTTCATCATCAGGATGTTAGCAGATACAGGACAGCACAGATAACAAAAAGCAGAGGTGAGGCTGGAAAATCATTCTTACAAGTCTCTCTCCACCTGCCTAGACCGCGGCCCACAGGGAACTATTTCTGAGAGAGATTAACAGACTGCATACACACTGCACACACTCACACAGAGTGAATATCTTTGTAAATGAGCTTTTGCTAACTGTCTCCTAAAGTTTTCTTTGCAGAGAGCATTACTCTTTTGAATCGTCTAACAATCTCTGCAGTGAAGAAACTAGTTTAACTCTAATACAATAGTTTCCCCAAGTTCCTTGAGCGCTGATGGGGAAGAGAGTTTGAGTCTGTCTGCGCACCTACTAAGTCTCCAAGATACACGGAAGAGGCGCTGCAGAGTTCACCCCCCGACCCCCACCCCTTCAGAGGGGGTCTGGTTCCATTGACCACAAGTCTTTTGAGTATTTTTGCTTTTTAAAAAAACTTCCTAAAAATCGCCAACTGATCATTACTTCTCAGGGTTTTACAGAGACTTAGGAATTTCCTGCCAAAGACATTACTCCAACTCTGCATGAGTCGTCGGTCGATAGGCACTCGGTCGGAGGTTGGGCAATATTATAAATCAGAACGAATCTCAAAATTTAGTAAAAATTTTATTTTCCTCCTTCCACTGCATAGCCAGAGCCTGGCCTTCTATAAATATTTGCTAAATGGACTAACATTTGGCACACACTCCGTGCCTGCTAAGGACGGAAATTGTCACACGGCAGGAGGTAGACCAGCAGTTCGGAGCATAGACTGAAGGCACCTGGATCGCCAGTGCTGCTCTGAGGAGCCCCCTTCAGGGCCTGCTCTGGGCAAACAGTGAGCGAAGCCAGCCTTCCCGGGAGCTCAGGGCACCCAGCTCAGGGCACCCAGCTCAGGACTTGGCCACCTCATGATTTGCCCAAGGCCAGCCCTGCCTGCGGTCCCCACTGGAGAGCAGGGCTAAGCCTCACAGCGACACTTCTTGACACGCGTGTGTACTGTTCCTTTCTGTTCCTGTTCTCTGGATAAATAGAGGATTTTTGTTGCAAGGGATATTGATTCTTTCAAGCACCATAAATTCTCCCCAAGAAAAGAAACACACTGAAGTAAAGAAACTAAGCCTTACTTTCTCTCTGCAATCTAAGAAATAAAAACCCATGTATTTTAGAAAAAGGACAGCATAGAACACCTTCCTAGAAAGGACTGAAAGTTATATTTGTTTTAGTTTTAAGACACATCTTAACCGTTATATCCAAATACTGATTACAGTCTAAGGATTCCGAACAGCTTCCTGTTTATACCTTTTGTTATGTTCTATTAAATTTTATATTTTGAGATAAATGTTTTTCTTAAGGGATGAGATTGCAAATACAAATGCCTTCTCAAAAAATATGTTAGAACTTTATTTCAACAGTAAAACTTGGTATTTTCCTGGATATTAAGCAACAGGCAACTTATTTGAAAGCATATGCTTAGTACTAAACGACTCCACATGTTAACGTATCCCAAGTCTGGGATTTTAACCAATGTTCTCACTACTGCTGTTTAGAAAATGCATTGAAATAAAACTTGTTGTAAAAAATAAGTAGATGAATGGCAGCACCGAGCTGTTACGGCTTCCTGCGATCCATGTGTGAGTGCTGTCTTTGGTGTGCTGTGAAA
>NW_005877192.1:0-8929 GCF_000147115.1 Myotis lucifugus
CCTCTAGTATCACATAACAGAAACTTAGGAAGAATTTAAAATTATCTTATTACAATTTCTTAGCATATCACTACACCCACAACCACAGCAAGTGGCTGAGGGGGTGGGCAGGATTTTGGGAGCGGCTTAGAATTTTCCTGCACTCGTGGTTCTCAATTCCAGCTTCTCCTTCGGGCTGCTCACTTTCCCACGATATCTCCTCAAATGACATAAGGTCAACAGAAAGTGCCAAGAAACAGTCTTTCCTCTCTGGATCCTCTGTTTCTCAGCTGAAATATTGAAATTAGGCCTGGAATTAGAAGAGCTCTGATTAACCTTTCAATTTTAAGAATCTATAATGCTAGCATTTTATGTTTTATGACCTAAACATTTGTTAATGGAAAAACATTCAAACCTGTAATGAATTTTTGTGACTTTATTTGAGCCAAACTGTGGACAATTGCCAGGAAGCAGAATCTCAACGGATTGGGATAATGCTCCGGAGAATGGCAGTTCTTCACCTAGTTTTATACATTACAATCAAAGGAGGAGACATAAGTGGATTACAGGAAATCCACTGGTGATAGATTAGGGAGGCGGAAGCAAGCAAAGGGGGGGGGGGGGCTCTGGGATTGGATAAAAAGTAAATTGATAGACTCATACTTCTTTTACTTAGGTGGGTGCAGGATAGTTAACAGTTAACAGTTAACATGATAACAATAACAATGAAGGAATTTATGGTCTCTTTCCTGGTGTCCAGGTGCATTTGGCTGTGCCTTGAGTAGTCCGGAAAAAGGGAAGTTACAAGTTACCCTGACGTTTCACAAGGATGTTTTCTCAGATGCAAAAAGACAATAGGCTCAGTTAAGGTAAAGATTGACCTTTATCAGGGAAGATACTGGCCTAGGACACTATAAACTGCTTTTAGTTAAAGTTTTAATTTCAGACCGTCCTTTGTGGTTACTTTAGGTCTTTGAGTTTGCAAAACTGCCATGCAGGCCTTCCCTGAGCTAGTCAGGTTAGCATGTGGCCTTTTTTTCATCCACATATTCCTTACTTTTAAAGTTTCAGATTCTGCTAAAATATTTCTGTTTCTGATGCCTGCCATCTCTTGCCTTATATCTTAAACTTAAAAGAGGCCAATAAATTAATTCTTTTTAAATATTTTTTATTGATTTCAGAGAGGAAAGGAAACCAAGAGAGAGTGAGAAAGAGAGAGAGAGAGAGAGAGAGAGAGAGAGAGAGAGAGAGAGAGAGAAACATCAATGATGAGAGAGAATCATTGATCAGCTGCCTCCTGCACGCCTCCCACCAGGGATCGAGCCCGCAACCCTGGCACGTGCCCTGATCGGGAATCGAACCATGACCTCCTAGTTCATAAGTTGATGCTCAATCACTGAACAATACCAACTGGGCTAAATTAATTCTTAAATAAGGTTCACACCAGCTTTTTTCAAAATCCTAAATTATTTTTTACTAACCTAAATTAGGTGTATTCCCCTTTGAATAGAACTACAGTCATTTATTGGCCAGGCATGAATTTTTTAGCTACTATGTGCCAGGTACAATGATAATATTAAACAAGGCAGTTCTCATTCTCAACTGAGAAGATAAAGAGATGAGCAAAAGGAGGTGATATTTAGCTTCCAGAGAGTGCGACAAAAAGTGTGCCATAGCCGAAACTGGTTTGGCTCAGTGGATAGAGCGTCGGCCTGCGGACTGAAAGGTCCCAGGTTCGATTCCTGGTCAAGGGCATGTACCTGGGTTGCGGGCACATCCCCAGTAGGAGATGTGCAGGAGGCAGCTGATCGATGTTTCTCTCTCATCGATGTTTCTAACTCTCCATCTCTTTCCCTTCCTCTCTGTAAAAAATCAATAGAATATATTTTTTTAAAAAAAAGTGTGCCACAGAGAAGATAAAGGCATAAGCTGAGGTGGATGAGAAGGACATTTTGGGATAATCTATTAGTAAAAAGGGACAGGCATTCCCAGAAGAGGAAATGCACACAGGTGTGAGGGAGAATGGCCTAGACCAGTGGTCGGCAAACTCATTAATCAACAGAGCCAAATATCAACAGTACAATGATTGAAATTTCTTTTGAGAGCCAAATTTTTTAAACTTAAACTCTACAGGTAGGTACATGTTATTAACTTAATTAGGGTACTCCTAAGGCTTAGGAAGAGCCACACTCAAGGGGCCAAAGAGCCGCATGTGGCTCACGAGCCGCAGTTTGCCGACCACGGGCCTATGAGGGGGCAATTATGAACACTTATGATAGCTGGTCACAGAATGCGTTGGGGAACCTACAGTAAATGAGCAGGAGAGTTAGGCGGGAGTCAGAATATGGGGGACATTATACAGTAAACTAGGGGATTCGGGGTTTTATTTTATTTCTTCCTCTAGGACAGTGGAGGTGAAAAATCGCTTTATCCCTGGGGTAACCTGGGGTCGGTGGTATCTCTGCCTTCAGAATAGAGGCTGTGTGTATAGTCTGAATATTCTGAATACATGCTCCCTTTGGGTATTCTAACATAACCTCACCTCTCATGCTCACACATCCCTCTTTCCATGAAGACATCATCTTCAAAGATGTGAAATGAGTCTTGTCTCTCAAGTGTTCTGCATCTGAGAACCACTGCCGGAAGCAAGAGGAAGCCATGGGAGCATTTCAGGCAAAAACATCATGATCCATTTTAACAATTTCTCCTCTCGCTTCTCATTTGCAGATCTTTTACCATTAAAACTGAGATGTAGTTTTTGTTCCAAATTACTAGAAGGTGTTCCATCTATAAATGGCTGTGGAGCAGCAGCACAGTTTTTGCCCCAGCACTGCCCAGAATGCATGGCTGGGGCGGTTAAAAAAACTCTTTACAGCGTGTTAATCATTTGCTTTACCTAAATAGCTCATTTATATTGTTTTAAATGGTGTGCAGAAGTCTTTTTAAAAATTATCCTTGAGATCTATTTTTCTCCTCAAAGAGTGACAGAAAGGGAGAAAATTTGCAAACATATATGGTACATTCACAACTGGACTTGAATAGCAAAAAAAAAAATAATAATAACATTGTCATTTTATGAGGAAATTTATTACATAATTTCCTAAGTAGCAAGTTATCCTCATAATTTTGATAGGGGAACCAGCTATAATTGTTAAATATTAATCGTGCTCTGTTAGCTGTGATTGTTTTATTCTGATTGAAGAAGGCACATTCTAACCTGGCTGGCAGTTACACAGCTCACCTGGAAATGCAGCCCATCCTCCTCATTAGGGAGCTGCCTATTATCAAGAAAAGATTAACAACCTGTTGCGGAAACCAGACCATCAGCCCTTTGAAGACCCTAGCCCTCTACTAACCTGTTAACTGCCCATTTTGCACACCCTTAGGCTACTTCTCCATCTAATCTACCCAATATAAGCAGCTGGCTTATGGTGGGGTGCTGAGCAGATTTTTGCGGGTGATCTGCTGCTCCCCTGTACTGCCGGCACTATTAGAATAAATACTCATATAGGATTCAATCATGTCTCTGCTTAATTGGCTCAAGTAGGGACAGGCAGGACAGACCCATTGATTGTCCAGTTACAATGTGATGTATACAAGTTTGATTAAAAGGCTTCTCAGAATGTATCCTTTGTGCAGCAAAGCTCACAAGTTCTTTAGAACTAGATAAGCTTAAGAAAATAGAAATAATGAAAATACAGCCTTATCACTTAAGTTGGGCAGAATCCTCTTCCTTTGACATGCAGATGAGGCGTCTAGAGAATAACCTTTTAGAACTGCAGAGCTGAAATATCATGTCCTGCCCCCACTCTCAGACAGTAACAACGCCCAAAGAGGTCAAACAGTAAAATGATGCTGTTAGTTGGTAATTTAATTACTGAGGATATTCTTTTTTTTGTTGTGTTTTTTTTTCAATTCAATGTGTTTGGAAGTTAATGGAGTTTCTGGTGAGAATGATTTCTTGGAGCAGTGTTTACATATACTGCGCAACACTCGTGCTCTGAGAAGGAAGTAACACCTACCTCCTCGCCCACAAAGAGCTGAAGAAAGCCTCTGGGCCACAGGCACCACCTGGCTATTGCTGAGTTGTCAGTAAGTAAAAGCCATTTGTAAATGGAGGTCAGTTCTACCAAAACAAGCTGAAGTCTGTGCCTACATGACAGACAGCACCACCTAGTGGGAGGAGAGTGACACAGGAATGGATGCCCAATGGGTTGCTTTCCAATTCTCTATTTTGAACTGTGTTCTAAGACTTAGGTGTGCATTGTGAATCCATTGTTTTCTCTTCATAACAAATGTAACCAGATGTCTCTGACTAACACTGGGTTTTGGAGTGGTTTGTCACCGAATAATTATAATAATGGCCATATTTATTGAGTTCTTGTTATACCCACACATTATTTTAAGTCCCCCTACCCCCACCCCCCCCCACCCCCGCCTCGCCGGCTTCTGTTGCACAGTTGTGCAGGTGGCACCTGAATAAGGATGCTTGGGTGAAGGGGCCAGAGGGCTGAAATTCATCTTCCTCTCTGCTCACTGACACAAGTGCCCTGGTGAAGGGCTGTATAACCTGGAGAGGGCCAACATTTTCTAAATGGCATAAAGATGCTCTGTAATGCAGTCCTGGTCGTGTATCTGCCTTAATTCACATTTAATCCTCACAGCATTCCTGCAAAGCAGATGTGATGTTATCATGGCCTTTTTTTTCCAGGAGGAAAGCTTCTTTACAAGGTTAGGTAAATTGCCCAAGGTCACAAAGTTAGTGAGAAGCAGAGCTATAATTTTAACCCAGCCGGGCTTGACTATATGTTAGAGGCCTCCCATGTTGTGTGTGTGTGTGTGTGTGTGTGTGTGTGTGTGTGTGTGTGTTTATATGTAGAACCACTGCCCTCCCCATTTCCATGCTGAGGTGAGACATGCTCTGCAATGTCTTCCCACTACAGAGTAGCCCTTGTTCAAATGGCCCGAAGTAGAAGCAAGCTCAGAGCTGCCCCTGTGCCTGGCAAGCTTCATTGCGACATCGGCTCTGTTCAGTGATTCAAGCAACTCAACTAGTAGCCAAACCAAGCATGTATCAAGCACTGCATTAGAGAATTGGGGATTGCCATGCACCTCAAGACTTCACCAGCTACTGTAACATGATTTAACATTGATTTAATATCACCAATCTGGTCATCAAAGTTATGTATTCTGTGTTAGCTCAAAGTATATAATCAACCCTATGTTTTCTTAAGGTATGTAAATTGATCCTGTGCTTTCATCTCTGGCCAAGTTCTCATTACGTTTGAGCAGCCTACTTTGGGAGTAAGGAGTGCTGACACTGGCAGTAAAACCACAAATGGCTGTTTGAAGCAAATTGAGAGAGAACATCAGAACAAAGGGAGGGAGCCTGAGTGGGAGCTGTGGTGACTCCTTTTCAGCCCTCTCCCCTTATTCCCATTTTCTTTTCTCAAGAGACACTGCATGTCTATACTCTCTCTGGGAATTTCTCTCCTCCCAAATTCCTACCAACTCCCTATAGGAATCACTGGCTTGACCAGAAATGTTAGATGGGTTTTTGAGGACAGGAGTCCCCCAGCTTCTTGAGTTGCTGGCACTTGAATAAACCACTTTCCTTCTCACCAGTGATGATTTCAGCATTATCTCATTTGAAAAATAGGGTATTTCCTCCCAATCCTAATGGGGTGTCCTGTATCTAATCTAGTGTGTCCAAATAAGTATGTCACCTTTGTAGGAGCAAATGGTATATCAGGTGGTTTGTTTTAGTTGCATAGTTTCTTTACATTTTGTATGTTATATATTTTGTGGGGTGTTATATATACATCCAGGAACATGTGTAACTTTAAAATGCCATCAATACATCATGCACATTTGTTAATATATATTGAATTGTCATTGTCATTGTCATAATATATATTGAATTGTCATTGTGAATAATATGAATTGTCATTGTGGATAATTTAAATACTAGAAGTTGGAAATTATGATGAAAGTTATGGTAAAGTCTAATTCTTGGGCAATATGAACTGGAAAGGTTATATCCCATGGCTCATGTTTCTAGGGACAGCTATCCTAAATGGAAGAGAGGAGCATATGATCAAACTAATCTATTACCCAGTGTTAGTTTATAGTAACAAACATACTATACAGTGGCTTATATAGCATAAAAGTGTTAGCTCACCCGTCGAAGGCTAGAAGTTTGAGATTAAGTTGTCAGCAGGGTTGGTTTCTTCTAAGGGCTGAGAGAATCTGTTCCATGCTTCTCTTCTAATTTCTGGTGGGTTTTTTGTTTGTTTGTTTGTTTGTTTTTGCAATCTTTGGTGTCCCTTGGCTTGTAGAAGTATCATCCTGATCTCCGCCTTCATCTTTTCATGGCATTCTCCCTGTATGCATGTCTCCCTGTCCAAATTTTCCCATTTATAAGAATATCAGTCATACTGGACAGGGCCCACTCTAATGACCTCGCCTCAACAAATCACATCTGCAATCACCATATTTCCAAATGAGCTCACATTCTGAGGTAGTGGGATTTAGCACTTCAACATATGAAATTGAGTGTGGACATAATTCAACCCTTAACACTCAGTTATAGGTTTTAACATATCTTCAACTAGTATTTATAAAATTATTCCCCAAAGTGATTATACCAATTCACCCCCACAAGCAGTGTATGAGTGTTCCTGTTGCTCCACATCCTTGCCAACACTTGGTATTGTCAGTCTTTCATTTTTGTCCATAAAATGGCAATAAAATTATATTCCATTTACTTAATTATTAGAGAGCTTGAGCCCTTTTCATGTTTATTGAGTGTTCCTGTTTTCATTTTTGTCAATTGTCTTTTAATTTCTTTTGCCTTTTTTTCTATCATATTTACTAAAAACATATGTATTGAATGCCTATTATGTACCAGATATTATTTTAGGCACCTGAGATATGGTAGGACATAATTTCCATTCACATATGGTTTATATTCTAGAAAGAATGATATAAAATCCAATATAAGGTAATTAGATAGCATATTAGGTGATAAGGGCTGAAGAAAACTAAAGCAGAACCCTGGCTGGTGTGGCTCAGTTGGTTGGGTGTCGTACTGTACACCAGAAGATTGCTGGTTCGATTCCTGGTCAGGGCACATGCTTGGGTTGTGACTTAATCTCTGGTGGGGGGCTATGCAGGAGGCAGCCAATCAATGTTCCACTCTTGCATCATGGGCCTTCCTTCCCCTGGCTGCTGACACCACCTTCACTCCAGCTGGAGCCGCCTTTCCACCTTCGTTCTGGCCCAGAGCAGCCTTTCCGCCTTCCCAGGCTGCCCAGAGGCCCAGAGCGAGCAGTGTGGAACGCCTGTGTCATTGCCATGGTGACGACACAAGCATCCGGCCCCACCCCAGCCACTCAGCGCCTGCATATGCAAATTAACTCACCATCTTTTTTTGGGTTAATTTGCATACTCACTCCTGATTGGCTGGTGGGCATAGCAAAGGTATGGTCAATTTGCATCTTTCTCTTTTATTAGTGTAGATATTTCTTTTTAAAGAAAAGTGAAGCAGAGAAGAAGGTAAGGTGTGCCTTTGTGGTGACTTGCAATTTAAAATCTCAGGGCCAGGTCAAGCCATATGGAGAAGGTAATATTTTGCAGAAATACTTGAAAGAAGTGAGAGAGTTAGCCATGTGCCCAACTGTTGGAAGGATTTTTCAAGAAAAGGGTTAGAAGAGCAGCTACCTGAGTAGGGAAGGAGAATGGGAGGTCAGGTCTGAGAAGTGAGGGGCAGAAGGGGCAATCTGGTGCAGAACCTCATAGGTGGGTGTTAGGACTTTAGCTTTTACACTTCAGTGAAAAATCATGGGGGGATTTTGAGCAAAGTGCTTTCTAAAAGCATTATTCTAGGTACTAGGTTGAGTATAATAATACCCAAATCAAAAATTAACAGCAATCCTATGTGCAGTGCTTTGTTCCATGCACTGAGCCAGGAACTTTACATATATTAACTCATTTATATTAACTTTACATATATTAACTCATTCCAGACAGGCGGGGAGACCTGCTCAGGTTATTAGTCCTTTCTCACTGATTTATAGAAGTTCCTTACGAGTTCTAGGGACTGCTTATCTTTTGGTGATTGTATGTGGTTGCAAATATCTTCTCCCCTTTTGTGGGGTGTTTTACTATTTAAATTATGACTTTTGCTATTCAGAATATATATATTTCTCTCTTGTGCTTTTCTCTCATTAACTTTTTAGTAAATGCCTTCTTTAACTCAAGTCACCCACAACTTTTGGCTAGTTATTTCCTCTTCTACCTGCTACCATGACACTTGGTACAAACCTCTCTTGGAACACTAGCATTACCTAGCCTTGCATGTCTTCATCATTGTTCTGTGAGTTCCAGGCTGTGGGATCCTGTCTTACAAATTATGTCCCAGGAACTAGCATGTGCTCAATAAATGTTTGTAGAGGTCGGTGGGGAGGAGATCTGGAATCACTTCAACTGGGGAAATGATACAATGATGATTGCTTCAGGGAGTGAAATGGGAAAGAAAGGGGTTGCGATGGGAAACGCAACTGCATGCTGCATAGTGCCGCGGCTCAAAATCCCGAGAACACTGGTATGCTCGCACGAATTAACCTTTGCAGTTCAGCGATCACCCTCATTTTCCTGACCCCACTGTGCAGAAATTCGCCAAAGGGGAAGCAGAGTGCCGGTTCCTAGAATGGCTACTCTCAATATTTTAGTTGCTTGGAGTATTTCCCTCAAACTTTGGGCAATGGTCCGCGGAGGAAGGGCCAGGAACCGAAAGGGTGAGGCACCGAACACAAACCCCGGCCCCCACCCTCCGGGATTAGACGCCGCTATGCTCACTGCGCATGCGTCATTGGCGGTCCTGAGGGGGAGGAGCCAGGCTGTTTCCTAGGTGACGGAGTAGCGGCCTCGGCGGTGGATTGAGCGGGTC
>NW_005877193.1:0-8928 GCF_000147115.1 Myotis lucifugus
CCACACCTCACAAGCCAGCACTCCCTCTGAGCCGTGTGCAGACGCTTGCATACACAGAACGCCGGCCAGTCCACTGTGCTAGTCACGCAGTCTGTCTCCCCACACGCTCGGGGCTGGCCCAGCCCAGCAGCAGACGGAAGGAGCAGAGGGACCTGTCTCGGCCTTTCCCCACCGCCTTTCTTCCCTCACCCTAATTCAGGGTTATCCTTCATTTTGGGAGAGGGGAGGGGACATGAATAAGGCAGCAGCAGCCACGTGGGATGAAACTGCCAAACTGAAGTGACACGAGCCAGCCACACGGAGGCCTGTGGCCAACCCATCGTAACCAAGACACTGTCTAACGGGGGGCCCACAACACAGGCCCCCAGACATGCACTCTCCTTCATCTTCTTGCAAGAGCGGGGCAAAGGGTATAAACTGTGATTCCCAAACTTGGAGCATGGGAACCCTAACGAGTTTTCTGGCCGACCCTGCACAACAGTAGTTATATTTCCAGGTTTTAAGAAAATCCACAGCCGGAACCGGTTTGGCTCAGTGGATAGAGCGTCGGCCTGTGGACTGAAAGGTCCCAGGTTCGATTCCGGTCGAGGGCATGTACCTGGGTTGCGGGCACATCCCCAGTAGGAGATGTGCAGGAGGCAGCTGATCGATGTTTCTCTCTCATCGATGTTTCTAACTCTCTATCTCTCTCCCTTCCTCTCTGTAAAAAATCAATAAAATATATTTAAAAAAAAAGAAAATCCACAGTGACAAAAGCTACTATGAATTCAGTAACGGTTTCCCATGGATCTGTCTGCACTCAATCACCATGGCCTTACCAGGTCCTCAATAAATGAATGTTTGTTGAATGACTGAATGAAAAGAATAGCAGCACACTGTGATATATACATTATTTTAAAAATTTAAATACAAAACTTTAGAAAGGTGAGTCCAAAAGGTGACTACTCCTGTGTTCACTCTTTTAAACAAACGGGTATTCTTTTGTCACAGGCTAAAACGAGAGCTGTTTTTCCAGTATCACAGCCAGTGGCCACGTGTGGCTACTGAGCACGTGAAATGCAGCCTGTCCCATGGAGAGGGGCTACGATGTGAAACCCAGAGTGGAATTTGAACACTTTCGTATGAACAAAGACGTAACATGTCTCATCAAAAATGTCTGTATTGATTACATGTGGAAATGGTAATATATCAGGTATATGGGTTAAATAAAATACAGTATTAAAATCAATTTCACCATTTTTACCTTTTTAATATGACCACCTGGACATTTAAATTTGCACGTGATTCAAAGGGTGAGGCAGAAGTAGGTTTACAGTTGTGAGTACATAAAACAGTTTATTCTTGTTATTATTTGTTAATTATTGTATTATTTTCCATATAAACAACTGTGGACCTACTTCTGCCCCACCCTGTATGTGCTGAGCTGGAGGAAACACTTTAATTGACAGGCAAATCATCAAATGAAGGCAATCCGGGTGGCTGTGTGACACACCTCACAACAAGCTGTGGTCCAGGGGCCACGTCCATCAGCTGGAACCTCACAGATCCCTGCCTGGCACCCTTGCCCCGGGGCCTGCAGAGCTATGCCAGCCAACCCCAAACTCTGCCCCTCCAGGTTGTGGCTCGGGTTCAGGAAGCACCCTTGTGGGAGCTACTGCTGCGGACGCTGGGCACCGAGCGAGGCATACTCACACGCGCGCCCTCACTCAGTGCTCACCACCCTGCGCGGAGCGTGGCAGCTCGTTTATGAATAGGGGACCAGCGGTGCCACACGTGAGCAGTTCCTAGAGGCTGGTGCTGGTCTAAAAGTTTCACATGCCTTAACTTCCTTCACTCTTCCGCCTATCCAGTGGTCGGCAAACTGCGGCTCGCGAGCCACATGCGGCTCTTTGGCCCCTTGAGTGTGGGCCACGAAGTTTCAATCGCACTGTACGTGCGCACCCACACGTGGTATTTTGTGGAAGAGCCACACTCAAGGGGCCGCAGTTTGCCGACCACTGGCCCTATATCATGATGTGAGTGCTTGTTAACCTCATTTTAGCAACAAGGAAGGCAAGACACAGAGAGGTTAAGGAACTCACCCAAAGTCACACAGCTACCAAGTGTTAGGTCTGGGGTTCAAACCGAGTCAGCCTAGCACCAGAGCTGAAACTGTAGCCTGTGCAGGCTCTGACAGAGAAGGGATGATGCCCAGGCTCCGTTCCACCACAGCACCCAACGTGGAACAGTCTAGAAGCAATGACCAAGCAGAGGGGGCTCTGGAGTGACCAAAGACATCAAACCTTCACTGCTTCTTACCCAAGGCTTTGGGGCCTTCCTTTAGAGATGAGTTAACACAACAAAATCCTCATGGGTCCCTCCCAGGAACAGGCCAGGAAGAGGAGGGGCTGGGAGCGCCCACCAGGAGCAGACGGAGCCCCGGTTCTGCCACACAGACACGCACACACCAGAGGCTGTGACTGGCTCCAGTCCCACTCCAGAGCTTGGGCTCCGGGTCTGCAAGCATCGAAACATCGAATTAAAGGCAAAAGAGAAACTGCTGTGGGCAGGCACACCAGCGGTGGCAAGGAGGGGTGCGGACTGAAAAGAAATAAAAAAATACACACTGTCACCAGGCACAGAGCAGCAGGGGCCTCTCCTGGGACCGTGGGGTGTGGGGTTGGTCGCCGCGGGCCCCGACATGGCGCCTACCTCCAGCAAAAAGAAACGTACGCCAGAGAAAAACCGAAGAGATTGAAACTGTATTACACATAATAAGAAAAAGAGGGACCAACAAAAACCAAAATGAATAAAGAATATAAACAGAATTAAACAAAATACAAAGGACCAAAACAACAATGAAAATCATTTTGTCCTTTTTTTAACCAATCAGGTGGCAGCAGGGGTCCGGGGAATGGGGACCTCTGCTCCTGGGACTGGGAGGGTAGTGTGGCCCTAAAAACGTGCGCACACGAAAGTCTCACCCTTTCCTTCTTCTTCGGAATCTGTCCAGAGGAAATAACCGGACAAGTGAACGAAGATCTCCGTCCAGGGAGATGTATAATGAACTTACACCCGTACACAGGGCTCCACGCAGCCGTGCACATGAGGAGCATTCACGGGGTGCCTGCTCTGAGCGCCTTACATGCACAACCCCCTCACACCTCGGCACACCCTGCAGGTAGGTTTCGCATTACCCCCCATCTACAAGAGGAAACTGAGGCGCAAGAGATCTCATCTCTCCGCACCGGGCCTCTTCAAGTACCAGCTCCTTGAGGTACCCAGGCAGCGCGTGCCAGAGCCAGGCTGAGCTCGGGAGCCAGACGCAGAACCCTCGGTGACTGGCTTGCACCCCTGGACCGTGGGGCCAAGGCCAGGGAGCCAAGACCGAGCTAGTTCATTCGCTCCCTGCAGGGCCACGGCAAGCTGCACAGATGCAACCAGAACGCTGCTCGAAGAAGACCCGCCCGAGCCGGTGTGCACGCCTGCAAGTGTGCGGGCACGTCTCGCCCAGGTTCCCACCGCCAGTCAGCGGCACACAGATGGGGAACCTCGGAACCCTGACTCCCCGTCAGGGAGCTGCCAGAGGGGAGGACGGACCTGGGGCCTTTTGTGAACCTGTGACTCTGGCCGAGCGTTTCCCACAAACCCACCCCCCTTTGCTGTGAAACGCCCATAGCCTCACATCGATCCCAGAGTAGCTGACGGCAGGTATTCGTAGGCTGGGAAACAGGCGGGAAGGGAGCAGGTCAGACAGTCAAAGTAGGTATGCTTGCGGGAAGATGGGACACACACATTTCTTCTACTTCCTACACATTTGAATTTGTTACAACAAAAAGTTATTCTTGTCGTTTGAACATATATTTAAACTTTAACCATGTTTAAATATTATGAAGTGTTTCTTGACCAAGCACCTACTATGCGGCCTATCCACATCCAGGCTGCCCACATAAGGGAGAGGCAGCTCCGAGACCCACCATCCAGGTGGGGACTCAAGACATCAGAAGACAGCCCTCGCCGGTTTGGCTCAGTGGACAGAGCGTCGACCTGCGGACTGAAGGGTCCCAGGTTTGATTCCAGTCAAGAGCACATGCCCAGGTTGCAGGCTCGATCCCCAGTAGTGGTGTGCAGGAGGCATCCGATCAATGATTGATCCTGTCTCATCACTGATGTTTCTATCTCTCTCTCCCTCTCCCTTCCTCTCTGAAATAAATAAAAAAAAAATTTTTTTAAAAAAAGACATCAGAAGATAGACACAGCAGGAAAGAACTACATCGCCCTTAGGTTATAGTCTAAACGTTTCCAAAAGTTAAATTCAGGTCAAAAGCATCCCTGAGAGGCACCCCAGCAGGGCTGACGAGAGTCGGCACGGCCCCCCAAACGCTCACTGGTTCTTCCCTGAAGGGCAAAGGTGAGACAGGAGCTGGAAAACCAGGTGACGCCCTGGTCCTGCCGCTGTGTGTGGCCTGGGGGAGCTGCCCCTGTCTAAGTCCTAGGCTGTCTCATTTCAAATGGGGGTGATACTTGCACACCTCACAAGAGCCTCTGGGAAAAGAAAGTGAGGGCAGTGCTGCAAAGGCCTCATGACACCCTCCAGCAGGCAGGCCGGCAGGCAGGCAGGCAGAAGAGTGCTAATTGGTGCAGTCCTGCACAGAGCAGTGTCTCCATCCTCCAAGCAGGTGTCCCAGGTCCGTCCCTTCCCCACATCCACAGCCTCGTGCTCAGCCCCACGTTCCAGCGGCCGGCCCCACACCCCTGGCTGCTTGAGGTCAGGCTGGGGCGGGTCTTTCCATCCCTCTCCTGTAACCTTAAGGAAAGGGGTCTTCCCCAGTACTAACTTTTGCCCTAATTTTTTAAAAATCTGGGTTTATTCCTGCCACTCCCAATCCCCTGTCTGGTACCTCGTGCAAGCTGATCCATTCACCTCTGGGATCCAGAGAGCGGCCGGAGCCCCTCCTTCCTTCCCCTGCCTTCCTGCCTTCCACGGAGCTAGGTGCAACTGGGCCACGCAGTCGGAGCTAAATAAATGTATCTGGAACAAGTGTGGCTCTCCCTGGCCACTAACCCCGCTCGGATATCCTCTTTTTCAGAATTCCTGGAACTCTTTTGTGCAAAGTCCTACATAAGCAACCAGCCCCCCACCAGGCACTCATTCCCTAAACCAGCTAATTACTGGAATGACCCAGGAAAGTTCCAAACGCAGACGCACCCAGACCCCTTGGAGGGAGCCCCAGAAATCTGCACTTTAGCAAGTCCCCTGGGTGAGCATCTTCACCAGGTTGGGGGGGCTGCCCAATTACCTCAGGAGACAGCTTCCCTGTCTCCAAAATGGATACAATTCTCTCTGCATCATAGGGCTGTTGCCAGGATCTAGCCACAGGACACACACAGACAGGGAACCAACTCTAAAGCCCCAGGCAGGCCAGCCAGGAAGAGTGTGGCTGCTGAGCCCCGCTGAGCCCCCACCCCAACACATCCGCCCCCAGCTCAGCCCCCTCTGCCCCCCCCCCCATCCTAGACTTGAACCAACAGGAAAACCTTATTTAGAATGTTACCAAGCCCCCAGCCTACAGAAGAAAGTGCCTGAAAGACCAAGGTGAGGGTGAGAACAAGCCAGCCTGCCTCTGGAATGCCCAAAGGAACAATGCTTTAAAAAAGACCCGAGCTGGCCCTAACCGGGTTTGGCTCAATGGATAGAACGTCAGCCTGCGGACTGAAGGTTCCGGGTTCGATTCCAGTCAAGGTCACATGCCTGGGTTGCGGGCTCTAGCCCCAATTGGGGGCATGCAGGAGGCAGCCAATCAATGAATGAATCTCTCTCATCATTGATGTTTCTATCTCTCTCTCCTTCTCCCTTCCTATCTGAAATCAATAAAAATATATTTAAATAAATAAAAATAAATAAATAAAAAAGACCCTAGGGGAGCCCGGCAGGAGTGGCTCAGTGGTTTAGCATCGCCCTATGAACCAGGAGGTCACGGTTCAATTTCCAGTCAGGGCACATGCCTGGGTTGTGGGCTCCATCCCCAGTGTGGGCTGTGCAGGAGGCAGCCGATCAATGATTCTCATCATTGAGATTTCTATCTCTCTTTCCCAAATCAATAAAAATAAAAAATAAAGAACAAAGACCCTAGGGGAAAACAAGGAGGACAGGAACAGTCACCCAGTTGACAAAGCCCAGTCCCTGCACACAGTGGCCATGTGGCACACCCATGGCCAAGGTCCACTGCCAGGCCCTCCCTGGGACCTTCGGAGCCCAAGCCTGCTTGCCCTCCCCGCTGGCAGACCTGGGGGGAGAGGGCACATCTCGGGGACAACTCTGCCTTTGCAGGCCACCTGCTGGGACCCCAAGGGCGGCTTCTCCCAACAGCTCATCTGGCTCCTCTTCACTTGACCCAGCTTCCTGCATTCCAGGTGCCCAGGCTGTCCGCCCTCTGACCTGAGGCCCCATTCCTCTGCAGCCTTCTCTCTAAGGCAGGAGACCCAGGCCAGTCCCTGGAGCTCCTTTCCCTGTAGGATCCAGCCTGTGGCCCTGCCTGAGGCTCAGCCTGATCCCGGATGATCAGCTTGGAGCCCTCCCTTCTCTGAGTCTCAGTTTCCCCACAGGGAGGTGAGAGCAGCTCAGAGGGTCAGCACAGGGTGAGCCTTCCATCCCAGTCCCAGCTCCTGGCTCTACTCCCTTCATTCCTCAGGACCCCCGAGCAGACACGTGTTCTCTTTTTTTGGCCTTTGGTGGGGAATGGAACTTTTCAAAAACAGTCTGTCTCCCCTCAAATCCTGTCCTAAAACCCCACAAAGCTGCATGTTCCTCAGCTCCCCCCTGCCCTAACCACGGGTCAGAGAGGGTCAGAGGTGACTGAGAGGAGCAGAGCCAGGACAGGCGGGCAAGGTGCCACTGCACTTCCTCAGTCCCAGAGGCACCCTGACGGCATCTTCCAGCTCACCTTCAGAGCTGGAACAGACACCCTTCACTGACATTATCCGAGTGAGGCGGAGACTTATTATACACCAGGAAAACGCCGTTCCTTCCCACGAAGAGGCTCATCCCTAGCAAACACAGGACCTGCCTCCCAGGCCAGGAGTGTGTTTATGTAACAGCCGGAACCCAGGTCAGCTGGGCCCTGGCTCGGGGGCTCAGTCAGGCTCGGAGTGAGCAGGGAACCGCCGGGAAGCTGTTCCCCTCCCTCCGCCAAAAAAGAAGGTGGGGACACTGCTTTGCAGGATAGCAGCAATATGGTTTGGCAGATGGAGTGAGGAAGGATATAGGGCAGAAATTGGAGGAGTTTTCTGGGTTTTTTTGATGCCTGCCTACAGCAGGAAAGCTGGGGAGATAGAAGTGGGAAAGCAGCGGTGAGGTGGGTAATAAAAACGGGTTCCAGGAAAGAGTTTGGGAAAAAAAAGGGGGAGAAAGAAAGAGGTGGGAGGCCTTGCCAAGAAAGAACAGGGAAGCAGGGATCAGGAGAGCTGAGAACGGATGTGTGAGGAGCAGCTGGGCCTGGTGACAATGAGACATCAGGTCCCAGGATTCACAGGGGTAATACCAAGCTCCCAGGCTAAGCAGGAACATGGGGTACTTCCAAACCACAGTGGGGAAGTTGGTCACGGGGGAGCGCTCTAAGACGGGAATCTGCCTGTTGTGAAGAATTTACGACTGGGTGAAAACCCAAGTGCATAAGGCAATCGCGGCCTTCGCATCACCGATGATGCGGGCCAGAGACTTCCTGAGCTGGGGGGTGGGGGTTAATCGCTGACAAAGGAAGCGGAGTTAGCTGTGGAAGCCGAGATTCCTGCCTCTCCCGGCTCTGGGAAAGGCTCTGTGACAGATGTCTCCCCTCACCCCTTCTGTGGCTGTCCCTCCAAGTCTCTTCACCAAAAGGGATGGGGGTGGGAGCTGACTTCTCTTACTTCCTCCAAAGGACACTGAAGCTGCAGGGAATGGCTGCTCTCCCTGCCCCACCTCCTTCAGCTTCAGGAGGAAAAACTGGTCATCACCGCCTCTCTTTGGGGCCCCGGGATCACACAATGCCACCTCCAGGTCCCCAGCCACAGCACTGATTCAGGCCATTTACTCGGATCCATGCTAATGAGTTTTTTTTCTGTCACCTAATTAGTTCACAATGAACTCAGCCTTGAGAGAAAAGAGGCTAGAGAGGGCTGGGGAACGGACAGAAAGCAGTCAGACTGGGATGTCACCCCAAAGGGCAGGACCCCAGCTCTAATGGGCCCTTTACTCCCAAAAGACCCCATGCTCCTTCCCCAGCTACAGGGAGCTCTGGGAGCAGAAGGGGGGTGTTCAGATGAGGAGCCCCCGGGGCCTCACACAAAGAGGTGAAAATGGGAGTGCGCCCCAACTGCAAGGCTCAAGTCGTGGCCAGGCCCCTGTGCACAATTCCATGTCATCAGCAAAAGGCCTTGCCCTCTCCCTGCGTTTCCACTAAGGCCCAACCCACCACCTGCTGGTGGGCGTTCCCCTTGGAATGGAACCTGAGGAGGAAGCAGATGCCCCAGGGTGAGGCCATCTGCCCACTGGGCACTCAAAGGTCACCATGCCACAGGAGGGCCTGCGGGTGGAGCCAGCCCCCAGGACACCAGGGGTCGAGGGGCATCTACCAGCAGCTTACACCATCTCTCCTGCCCCTGGGAAAGGAGTGCTGGGCAGTGGGGGGTGGGGGGTGGGTGGGAAGGGGGCAGTCCCTGACACCCGGCGACGTGTCCCTGGAAGTTGGTCAGTGACCCACAAGAGGCTCCCTGGAAAGCAGCAGTGGGTCCGGCGCGCGCGGGACCCGGCGAAGGCGCGGATGGACAGGCCAGCGCCTCCCACACGGTCGCAGCGCCCAAGCCCCGAGTCAGGCCCAGCCCACCGGGCCTCGGCAGCTTTCGGGATGTGCGTCGGGAGAGGGCGCGCCGCAGCGAGCGCCACCCTCCCCGGCCTGCGGGCACTGGGCCCGG
>NW_005877194.1:0-8925 GCF_000147115.1 Myotis lucifugus
TCTTGTTTTGGCCCAGTGATCCCAC
Organism: Myotis lucifugus; assembly: GCF_000147115.1. Taxonomy (NCBI): domain Eukaryota; kingdom Metazoa; phylum Chordata; class Mammalia; order Chiroptera; family Vespertilionidae; genus Myotis; species Myotis lucifugus. Next base: position 26 of record NW_005877194.1, read on the forward strand.
TTCTAGAAATATATCCTAAGAAACCAGAAACACACCAGAAAGAATTTATGCACCCCTATGTTCACAGCAGCACAATTTACAATAGCCAAGATTTGGAAACAGCCCCAATTAGCCATCAGCAGATGAGTGGATTAAAAAGCTGTGGTATGGACTACTATGTGGCTGTAAAAAAGAAAACTCTTACTATTTGCAACAGCATGGATGGAGCTGCAGAGCATTATGCTGAGCGAAATAAGCCAGTCAGAGAAAGATAAGTATCACATGATCTCACTCATGTGGAATTTAGTGAGCAACATAAACTGATGAACAAAAACAGATCCAGAGACAGAGAAGCATGAAACAGACTGATGAATTTCAGAGGGAGGGCAGGGGGTTGGGAAGTGGGTGAGGAGTGATTAACCAGCGAACTTATATGCATAGTCCATGGACACAGATGATAGAGTGGTGAAGGCCTGGGAGGGGTGTGTGCAGGGTAGAGGGGGTCAATGGGGAAATAAAAAAAAATCAAAAGGGAACATTTGTAATACTTTCAATAATAAAGATAAATTTTAAAAAATAAAATATACTTATTTTATATCCTGTGTTTGCTAATCCCAATATCTAAAGTCTTTGGAGGTCTAATCATACTGTTGGTTTCTGCCGTCTCTGAACTTGAAATTGCTAATATTGGGCTGAACTTAATTTGTCATAATCCTGAGAGGCCCAGTGGAGTTTGTTTTCACCAGAAAGCATTGTATTTATATTGAGGCAGGAATATGGGAGCTTCGAACCATGCAACACTAACTCCTCAGCGTGTGCTTTTCTGGGCGACACAGGGACTACGGCATTGTTCCCACATCCATGAGGCTAATCTTAGGATTGCATTTTCAGGGAACACTTTTACCCCAAGCTAAGGAAACTTTGGCAGCTTTCACTGGAGATAGAATTCTTAGGGTCCTGAGTTATGTAAGGGTCTAACAGAAACCCCCACACTACATGTGCCAAAGACTTGTCTTTTGTTCCTGAAGCCCTTAAGACCTGAGGCTGTAGGACCTCAGTATTGGCAGGTGTTCCTAGTAGCCTGCAGCTTCAGTATGCACTGTATCATCTGATTTCAGCTTCAATTTTTGGCCTCTGAACTCAACTCTAAAGTTTTTTAAAAGCCTGCTGTACTTTCCCCAGCATTTCTAGGTATTTGTACTTAGAGTATTGAGTTCACTCTACTACCCAAAGACCTCCCATAGCATGCCACATGCCTGACTTACTGTTTTCTTAGCCCCCTGAGGGGCGTGTCTCACCTGCTATATTACCAAGGGCCCACACTGCCTGTTCACACACAGTTATATGGGTGGAAGGGAAAACAGCTCACCCAAGGATTAAATGCCAGCCCCCCCCACCACCCCTTTACACAATAGCTCCAGTCTGCTCTGAAGTCCCTGAAGCAACGTTGGCCAGGACCCAGGCTGCCTTAAACTACAAATAGGGGTAAAGTGATGGCTTCAGGAACTCCACCTGCCTGGGAATGAGCTCCAACAATCAGTTTCAAAGGAGGGGTCCTTTCCCGGGACAGTATTTTCCTTTGCAATGAAAGGGGAAGAACAAAAACAAGTCGCATGAGGCAGGTATGAAGAACCTCTTCATAGATGTTCCTATCAAATGAGACAAACAGCTGGGCCACAGCTACTTAATATCCTAGAGTTTAGCCTATAGCACTTTTCAGTGATAAAGTAACATTTTTCCCTTCAGTTATTATCATAAAGATTCCTGTAGGGACCAATTTAAATTAAGCAATTCATATCTGACAACACTGGCATATCTTAAGTTGTTCTTAAGGACATTGTAGAGGAGACATTTAGTCTCACTTTTGAATGAACTAGCCTTTTCTTATATTGTGTGGGCATTTTGCCACTGCCAAGAAACCAAATAGGCCACTGGAGCTCATTTCTAGCCATGAACCTGTAAATAAAAGAAGTCTGTTTGGCCATACATGGCTTCCTGGATGGCCTGGAACATAGGTCTGAATCTGAGGCATTTGTACCACTGATTATTTCTTGCAAAATGAGGGTTGATCTGTAAGGAGATAAACATTCAGGTCAGAGTCTCTGCCAAAAGGAACCATGAAAGTCATCTAGTCTAGCCATCTATCTGATTAGAACAGGCTGGCTTGGACAGTATGTCCCAATCTTCATGCTGGTATATACTATTATGGGAGGAAAGAACATCTGGTGGTCTCATAGATCTCACATATGCAGACATCCTGCATGAGAAGTGATTCCTAACATCATTTAGATCCCCAGCACCATTTTATCTTATGCAGTAAAGACCTGCTTATGAATATCAGCAAAAAAAAAAAAAAAGGCAGAATAAGGACCTACGAAAATTCTGTCCTCTATAAAAGCAACAAGAAAGCTGATAAACATAGTCAGAATCAACTGTTTCAGAACTCTAGAAACTAACCAAAGGCTTGCAGCAATTTGTTTTATTTAAACCAAAAAGAGTTTATTTAAGAAAAATATCTAAATCTCAATAAGAACAGTTATCTACAAGGGAGCTCCCATAAGACTATCAGTTGCTTTCTCAACAGAAACTTTGCAGGTCAGAAGGTATCAGCAAGAAATATATAAGTGATAAAAAGCAAGGACCTACAATCGAGATTACCCAGCAAAGCTATCATTTAGAATTATAGGACAGATAGAGTGCTTCCCAGACAAGAAAAAGCTAAAGGAGTTCATCACCACCAAACCAGTATTACAAGAAATGTTAAAGGTTCTTTTTTTCAAAGAAGATAAAAAAATGTGAATAAAATGGCAATAAATACTTATATATCAACAATTATTTTAAATGCAAGTGGATTAAATGCTCCAACCAAAAGTTATGCAGAGACTGAATAAATAACAAAACAAGACCCTTACATATGCTGTCCAAAAGAGACTCACTTCAGATCAAAAGGCACACACAGACTGAAAGTAAAGGGATGGAAAACAATATTTCATAACAATGGAAACAAACTTTTTAAAAAGCTGGCATAGGAAAATCTATGCCAGACAAAATAGACTATGCTAAATTTTTAATGCAATTAAGGGACCACTGGGGCAACATCAAGTGTACCAACATTTTCATCAAAGGGGTCTCAGAAGGAGATGGGAGAGAGAAAGGGATTGAAAACATATTTGAAGAAATAATGACTGAAAACTTCATGAATCAGTCAAAGGAAATAGATATACAAGTTCAGAAAGCACAGAGTCCCAAACAAGATAAACCCAAAGAGGCCCACACCAAGATACATCATAATTAAAATGTCAAAAGTTAAAGACAAAAAGAGAATCTTAAAAGTAGTAAGAGGAAAGAAGTTAGTTATGTACAAGGGAGCTCATATAAAGTTATTGGCTGATTTTTCAACAGAAACTTTCCAGGCAACAAGAGAATGGCAGAAAATATTCAGTGATGAAAGGAAAAACCTACAATCAAAATTACTCTACACAGTAAGGCTATCATTTAGAATTGAAGGAGAGATAAGTTTTCTAAACAAGAAAAAGCTAAAGGACTTCATTACTCACTAAACCAGTATTACTCAGAAATGTTAAAGGGACTTCTTTAAATAGAAAAAGAGATAAAATATGAATAAAAATATATATAAAAAAATCTCACTGACAAAGGAAAACAGTAAAAGCAGTGGATCAAACAACTATAAAGTTAGTACAAAGGTTAAAGGACAAAAATAGAAAGATTGTGTGTAATTACAACAATAAATTTAAGGTACACACAAAACACACACACAAAAGAGGTCAAACATAATGACAAAAGCATAAATGTGAAAGGGCAAGTAAAAATTGTAGTGAGTTTAGAAATGTGTCTGGATTTCAGAGACCATCAACTTAAAATTGACTGCTATTGCCTGGCCAGCATGGCTCATTGGTTGAGCATCAACATATAAACCAGGAGGTCATGGTTCAATTCCCAGTCAAGATACATGCCCAGCTTGCATGCTCGATCCCCAGGGATCCCCAGTGTGGGGCATGCAGGAGGCAGCCAAGCAATGATTCTTTCCATCGTTGATTTTTCTATCTCTCTCCCTCTCCCTTCCTCTCTGAAATCAATAAAAATATTTTTTTAATTTGCTATCAACATAGATTGGTATATATGAAGCACATGATAACCAAAAACCAAAAATCTGTATGAGATATACAAAAAACAAAGACAAAGGAATCAAAACACAAAACTATAGAAAGACATCAACATGCAAGAGAATAAGAAATGAATAGAGAACTACAAAAACAATCAGAAAAAATTAATAAAATGGCAATAACTACATACCTATCAATTATTACTTTAAATTTAAATGTACTAAATATTCCAATCAAAAGTGTGGTTGAATGGATAAGAAAACAAGACCCCTATATATGCTATCTATGAGATTCAGTTCAGATCAAAAGACACACACAGACTGAAAGTAAAAGGAGGGAAAAAGATATTTCATGCAAATGAAAATGAAAAAAGCTGGGGTAGCAATAGTTATATCAGACAAAATAGACTTTAAAACAAAAGTTGTAAGAAGAGAAAAAGAAGGAATTTCATAGTAATGGGACCCATTCACCAAGAGGATACAACTCTTGCAAACATCTACACACCCAACATAGAAGCACCTAAATATGAAAGCAAATATTGACAGACAGAAAAGAAGACAATAATAGTAGGAGACTGTACCACCCCATTGACATCAGTGGATAAATCATCCAGACAGAAAATCAACAAGAAAACAGTGGCTTTAAATGACACATTAGATCAAATGAAATTGATATTTTAAAGATATTTCACCACAAAGCATTAGAATATACATTCTTTTCAAGTGCACATGGAACATTATTTCACAAAATGTCTCAATAAATTTAAGAAGATTGAAATCATATCAGGCATCTTCGCCAATCACAATGGTATGAAAATACAAATCAATTACAAGAAAAAAGTTATGAAGCACAATCCAAAACCTATGGGACACAGCCAAAGAAATTCTAAGAAGGAAATTCAGAGCAATACAAGCCTACATGATAAAACAACCAAAATCTTAAATAAACAATCTAACCTTACACCTAAGAAGCTGGAATAAAAAGAATAAAGCCCAAAGCAAGTAGAAGGAAGAAAATAATAATGATAAGAGTGAAAATAAAATAGAGACTAAAAAAATAATAGAAAATAATCAATGAAACCAAGAGCTGGTTCTTTGAAAATATAAACAAAACGTATAAAGCCTTGACCCAGACTCATCAAGAAAAACAAATGACCCAACTAAATAAAATCAGAAATGAAAGAGAAGTGTCAACCAACACCACAAAAATACTAAGAATCACCAGGAAATACTATGAAAAATTATATGCCAACAAATTGGACAACCTGGAAGAAATGCATAGATTCCTAGAAATATATAATCTTCCAAAACTGAATCAGATATAAACAAAAAGTCTAAACAGACCAATAACTAGTAACAAAAATAAAATTAGTAACAACTCCCAACAAACAAAACTCCTGGGCTAGATGGCTTCACAGGTGGGTTTTACAAAACAGTCAAAGAGAATTAATACCTATCCTTCTCAAATCAACAAGATTAAAAAAAAAATTGCCCTAGTCAATTTGGCTCAGTGGATAGAGCGTCTGCCTGTGGACTGAAGGGTCCCGGGTTTGATTTCAGTCAAGGGCACATAACCTCAGTTGCAGGCTCCTCCCTGGCCTGGGCGCTGGTCAGGGCTCATGCAGGAGGCAACCAATCGATGTGTTTCTCTCATATCAGTATTTCTCTCTGTCTTTCCCTCTCTCTTCCACTCTCTCTAAAAATCAATGGAAAAATATCCTCGGGTGAGGATAAAAATAAAAAATAAAAAAACACAGAGAACAGATTGATGTTTACCAGAGGGTTGGGAGTTAGAGGTTTGGGGAACTGGGTGGAAAAGGTAGAGAGATTAAAAAATACAAATTGGTAGTTACAAAATAGTCACAGGATGTAAAGTGCAGTAAAGGGAATATAGTCGATAATATTGTAATAACTATTATGTAAAGTATCATGTTGGTACTTGAAATATTGGGGGGAGGGGTCACTTTGTAAAGTATCTGACTGTCTAACCACTATGCTATACACCTGAAACTACTACAAAATAATATTGAATGTAAACTATAATTAAAAATAAAAAATTTTTAAACAAGCATTAAATCCACTCTCAGATATCTCTGAGTACAAATCTTAGAAAGCTCTTTAACCCTCAGTTTCCTATTTATGAGATGGATATAACATTCTTCTCTCAGAGTTATTGTGGGGATTAAGTTAAATAATGTACATAAACACAATAAACTTGTATGTGATTAAGTCTTCAATAAACTGATGTGTGTGTAAAAAAAAAGAAATTAAGAAAACAATCCCACTTACAGTTACATCAAAAAATATGCGTAGGAATAAATTTAAGCAAGATTCTACCAAAAATTATTAAAACTAATAAATGAATTCAGCAAAGCAAGATACAAAATTAATATTAAGAAATTGGTTGCATTTTTATACATCAGTTATGAGCTATCATAAAGAGAAATTTTTTAAAATCCCATTTAAAATTGCATCAAAGCCCTAGCTGGTGTGGTTCAGTGAATAGAGTGTCTGCCTGCAGACTGAAGGGTCCCAGGTTCGATTTCAGTCAAGGGCACATACTTCGGTTGCAAGGTCCTCCCTGGCCCAGGCCCTGGTTGAGGCTCGTGCAGGAGGCAACCAATCAATGTGTTTCTCTCACACTGATGTTTCTCTCTGTCTTTCCCTCTCTCTTCCACACTCTCTGAAAATCAATGGAAAAAAATATCCTCAGGTGAGGATTAAAAAAATGAAACAACAAAAAGATAAAATTGCATCAGAAAATAAATTACCTAGTAATAAATTTAATCAACGAGGTAAATGTCCTGTACTCAGAAAACTATAAGACATTTAAGAAAGAAACTGGCCCTAACCGGTTTGGCTCAGTGGATAGAGTGTCAGCCTGCGGATTGAAGAGTCCCAGGTTCGATTCCAGTCAAGGGCATGTACCTTGGTTGCGGGCACATCCCCAGTAGGGGGTATGCAGGAGGCAGTTGATAGATGTGTCTCTCTCATCGATGTTTCAAAACTCTCTATCCCTCTCCCTTCCTCTCTGTAAAAAATCAATAAAATATATAAGAAAGAAAGAAAGAAAGAAAGAAAGAAAGAAAGAAAGAAAGAAAGAAAGAAAGAGAGAAAGAGAGAGAGAGAGAGAGAGAGAGAGAGAGAGAGAGAGAGAGAGAAAGAAAGAAAGAAAGAAAGAAAGAAAGAAAGAAAGAAAGAAAGAAAGAGAAAGAAAGGGAAACTGAAGTTGATACAATAAATGAAAAATATAACATGCCTCTGGATTAGAAGACTTAACATCATTAAAATGTCCATTCTACCTAAAACAATCTATAGATTCAGTGCAATCCCTATCAAAATACTAATGACATTTTTCACAAAACTAGAACAAAAAGCCCTAAAATTTATATGGAACCACAACTGACCCTAAATAGCCAAAGCATTCTTGAGAAAAAAGGGCAAAGCTGGAGGTATCCACTACCTGATATCAAACTATATTACAAGGCTATAGCAATCAAAGTAGCATAGTACCAGCATTAAAAAAAATAATAATGGAACAGAATAGAAAGCCCAGAAATAAACCCACACTCATATAGTCAATTAACCTATGACAAAGAATATACAATGGGGTAAAAACAGTCTCTTCAATAAGTGGTTTTGGGAAAATTGGACATATACGTGCAAAAAACTGAAACTAGACCACTTTTTTTATACCATATACAAAAATAAACTCAAACTGGATTAAAGACTTAAACATAAGACCTGAAAATATAAAACTCCTAGAAAAAATATAGGCAGTAAACACTTTGACTTTACTCTTAGCAATAGTTTTTATGGATATGTCTCTTCAGGCAAGGGAAACCAAAGAAAAAAAATAAACAAATGGGACTATATCAAACTAAAAAGTTTTGTACAGCAAAGGAAACCATCAACAAAGTGAAAAGACAACCCACTGAATGGGAGAACTTATTTGCCAACAATACATCTTATAAAGGGTTAATATCCAAAGTTTATAAAGAACTCATACCACTCAACACCAAAATACCCACAAACAATCCAATTTAAAAAATGGACAAAGGACCTGAATAGACACTTCTCTAAAGAGTACTTACAGAAGGCCAATAGACATATGAAAAGATACTCAATATCACTAATCATCAAAGAAATGCATATTAAAACCACAATGAAATATCACCTCACACTTGTCAGAATGGCTATTATCAATAAATCAACAAGTATTGGCAAGGATGTGGAAGAAAAGGGAAACCTTATGCATTGTTGATGGGATTGTAAAATAGTGCAGCCACTAAGGAAACAGTATGGCAGTTTCTTAAAAAGTTAAAAATAGAACTATCTTGTGACCCAACAATTGCACTTGTGGGTATTAAAGAAATCTAAAACACATGCCCTAACTGGTTTGGCTCAGTGGATAGAGCAGCCGTGGGCAAACTACGGCCCACGGGCCGAATCCGGCCTGTTTGAAATGAATAAAACTAAAAAAAAAAAAAAAAAGACCGTACCCTTTTATGTAATGATGTTTACTTTGAATTTATATTAGTTAACACAAACACTCCATCCATGCTTTTGTTCTGGCCCTCCGGTCCAGTTTAAGAACCCATTGTGGCCCTCGAGTCAAAAAGTTTGCCCACCCCTGGGATAGAGCATCGGCCTGCAGACTCAAGGGTCCCAGGTTTGATTCCGGTCAAGGGCATGTACCTTGGTTGTGGGCACATCCCCAGTAGGGAGTGTGCAGGAGGCAGCTGATAGATGTTTCTCTCTCATTGATGTTTCTAACTCTCTATCCCTCTCCCTCCTC
>NW_005877195.1:0-8924 GCF_000147115.1 Myotis lucifugus
CACCAGACTCAATTCCACCTCTGGATATTAGCCCTACTTTTGGTCTCTGCTGTACCCTCAGCTGTGCCTCTTTCAGGACTTGGTTAAGGGGCATGGGACTTTATAACCCTAGAATTATATTCCATGCCAATAAAAGCCATTCACTCTCTCCTGTGAGTCTTAAGAAAATTCATTTTCTGAAAATATCACAAGAGCCCCCCCCACTTCCACTAATGTCTGGGAAATTAGACCCACTGATTTATCTGGCAACACATGACTGAATACTTCTTAAATATCCCCCCAAAACATATATGCATAATACTATATATGCCTTCTAAGTATTACATTATATATTATGTATATTGTATTATATATGTCATATATATGTATGTTTGGTAGTGTTTGGTGATTTGAATTGACTTTATATTTTTGTATTGCTCCATACATTTCACTTCACAGAATGTTTCTGACAGCCTTTCTCCTCCTTGACTTAATTTCCTTTATCCATTAGGACACCAGGTCCATGAAGTCATTTCATTCAAATGCTGCTCATTCTTCTACATGTCCATGTTTTTTAAATTTACTATATATCTAGATCAATTAGGCATTTTAAAAATATTTTTGAGAGATTGTAAAGAGATTCTTCTTCTTCCATATCTCTGTAGAACTCATTAATAATGATTACAGGCTAATGGAGTCCAGCTATGCTCTCCTACTTTTTAAAAATGTCTCTCTTCAAAGTTCAGTTACTCCCCCATATGCATCAAAAACTTTGGCTACCTGCCAAATCTACTTGCTGGTGTCTCTATTCATCCCTCCCCCTGGATCAATATTCCTGTTTCTAGCCCTCTTAGTGCCTTAGTATGAGCGGCTGTTATTACATTCTAAACCACATAAGATATGCTCTACTCATTAGATGGTTAGACCATGGATTTTCATATCAGATGGGAATCTAAACTTTTCCAATCTCTTCTATCACTAAAACTTCAAACACCTCATTAGAGTTCTACATTTGTCATCTTACTATAGTACATTATAGTCACTCTAACTCCTAAAAACTTGGCATATTTTTCTTTAGAGAACTCATCACTATTAAGAATTATTTATTTGGTTGGTTAATTACTTTATTTTTCTCTCTAGAATGGAAATTCTTGGATGAAAATAGTTTTGTCTCATTCACTAATAAATCCCTAAAGTTTACAGCAAAGCACAATGTAGAGAAGACATTAGATAGTATCTGTTAAATTGATGAGTGAATAAAGTAATTCCAGTGGATTAAGGAGGGTTTTTTTTAAATGTATTGTGTATCAGGTTAACAATATCTCTCAATCATTTCTACAATATTCTTTCCCCCAAATCATCTCAGAAGCATACATGTTTAGGGTGACTTTTTCCTTTGGAGTATGTTTACAAATATGAACTATAGTAAATTAGGCACATTGTCTTTTATAATTGAGCTACACTTTTGTAATCCTGTCTACGTATTGATCACCCTCGGTGAAAAGACTGAAAATGCTAAGGAGTCAAAAGAACAACACAAGTATGCTTTGTAAGCCACAAGTATGCTTTGGGAAGTGACATATATGCTATTGCATATTTTGGAACAAAGCCTAGATAAATGGTATATGAAATTTCTTTTGCATTTCACCCAGAAACAAGAGTACCCTCTAATGCTTTTTAGTTGAAGTCATCAAAATAGGTTGCTTTATTTCCTTCCCTCTGCATACTAGAATGTAACTCCACTTTTTAAAAAGGATAATTCTCATTGTAAAATGAAAATGAAGCAATGATATGAGCTTTCAATTGGTGCCGGTGTTACTTATTTACAAAGTATTACTAGTATGTAGAGTGTAATTGAGAGTCTGGAATGTCAGGATAGCATTATATTAAATTTGTGTCCCTCCCAAAGCAAAACACTGTGCCTGACATTTAGAAGGCACTAGTGCTTGTAAAATGATTAATCAAATTTTCACTCTAGAGATCTGATATTTAATATGTATCTTTATTCATTTTCTTAAAATTAGTTTTTGCTTTCTTGTCTTTTGTTGTTGTTAAAGTCACTTGGTCTATGATGAATTATTTAATTAGGATTAAATAACATGTAGCTGTAAATCCATTTTATCATAGGAAGAACATCCTGAAACCAGAATTTTAGGGCTAGATGGGTAATTAGAGACCAGCCAGTTCAACCATTTTATTTTACAGATGGGCACAAATTGTCCCAGAGACTTAAGTTGACTTGCCTTGGGTTTTACAGCTTTTTAAATTGAACTAGAATCTAGGTCATTCAGTGCTGGGCTATTTCCATTATATTAGATGATCATAAAACACATTCAGAGAGTAATATAATAAACCTATGTTGTGTGATATTTTCTAAGGCAGTGATTCCCAAACTCTTTCCATGGCATACCCTAATGAGCAATTTTGAGAATAATCTCAATAAATCTAAAGTTGTTCATCAATAAATTACTTATTAAAGCACTATATATAATTTTCATAATAGAAATGTAAAAAATGATATAGAGTAATAACACTTTAAAATAATATTATTTATTTTTATTAGTAGTACAAAGATACTTTTCTGCTTTTATTCAAAATTATTATTAAAAAATTTCAGAGAATGTAGTATATTTTAATATGCTTTATTATTTTGGAAGATATTGTTTAAATACCATTTGATAAAGTGATTTAAAAGTTAGGTTTTGAGTTTATTTTATTTTGTTTCTTGGTTTTAATGGCTGTCATAGAAGCAGTAGATTTAAATGGGAGAAGTTCAGTGTATAATACAACATGAATAAATTCTGGGGAGCTAATGTACAGCATATAACTATAGTTAATAATACTGTATTATTTACTTGAAAGTTGCTAAGAGAGTAGATTTTAAATGTTGTCACCACACTCATACACAAAATAGTAATTATGTGAGGTAAAGGTATTAACTAACATTACTGTGGAAATCATTTCATTTTTGCAATATATGTATGTGCCAAATCATTATGGTGTCCACTTTAAAGTTATACAATAATACATGCCAATTATATCTCAAAAAGGCTGTAAATTTTTTAAAATATGAAAATAATGGAAGAAATCTTTCATTGGTTGCGGTTAATGCAACACTGTATTCACTTTTAAATTGCATACACCATTTATGCAAAGATTTGTAGATGGAATTCATCTTTTAAATTCTCATATCCCCTGGGAGTCAAGAATTTATTCTTTATAACAAAAATCTAGATTTTGAACAAATGGTATAAATATCAAAATGTTTTCTTTGGATTAAAGTGACATAAGCTTCTCTTTTTAAATGCTGATACAAATGTTTACAGTAACTGCACACAAGGACAGATATTTTAAAAAATTTGTTTTCTCTAAAATGTTCTCTTCATAGCAGAAAGTTCTTTTGGAAACCAATTACTTTCTTACTCATAGTTAAGGTCACAAATACTTTATAAAAATGTTCATTGTAAATAACATATAAATTCAAATTTCAAAAGCTTTCTAGATATTTTCAATATTTTTGGCAACTTTTTGTCAAATATGGCTAGACTAGAGGCCCAGTGCACGAAATTCATGCACAGGTGGGGTCCCTAGGCTTGGCCAGTGATAAGGGCCTATTGGGCCGTCTCACACAGTCCTGCCTGAAGCTGGGTCAGCCAGGGCCTGGGGGCCTGCCAGCTGCCTGCTGGGGCCTGCTGGACAGGGGGAGGGATGTGGGGAGGTTGGCTGTGGGAGCACACTGACCACCAGGGGGAAGCTCCAGCATTGAGCATCTGCCCCCCGGTGGTCAGGGCACATCATAGCGACTGGTTGACTGGTCATTCCGGTCACTCCAGTAGTTAGGTCATAATGGTCGCTTAGGCTTTTATATATATAGATCATTATTGTTTCTCTCTCAGTGGCTAATGAGGAGTTGGTAGTAGGGTTTAGAAGAATTAGTTCTGCAAATTTCTATTGCTAAATTTTACCCCTTCTCTATATCATCAGTCCATATTTTTTTTTTACAAAAGTGTTCTATAGTTAGTTACCCATTTAATGAGGCTTAGTTTAGTTAAAACTGGAAATATTATGCATAAATCACCTTCCTGTCCACTGAAATATAATATACTATGCTGAAAGCAAATGAATGACAGTACTAAGTCAAACTCTGTTGTAAAACTTCCACACTTCCTTTGGGAAAGCAAGCCCACATAACAGGAAATTATCTGAATTACATATCTGGATATAGACTGAGTGAGGACAGCAATATGAAATCACATTAATAGTTGAATGCCAGTAAATATTGCTTTTTCTGATTCTTTTGATTAAAATATGAGTAGAGATTCTAATTGTTTTCTATAACCTTAATAGATCATTTTGCCTATATACCACAATACTATCATTGTGGTGTTGTTTACCTAATCTTAAAACCAGAAACAAGACTCTAATTATCCAAAAAGAACTTATGCAGAATAGGTACCTATCCAGATATAACTAAGTTGACTATTTCTATCTTGGTTAAGTTCTGAATTCTCTTAGAGAATTGTCTGAATTTTTCTTATGCTTTGAGTGTCTTGCTTTGATTTCTACTAGGAAATTATTTTTTTTTGAATTGGGACTTAATTACTATTTACTAAAAATAAAATTTTTACATCTGAAATTGTTCAACATTTAAGTTTTATTGATACTTATGATGCAATTCACACAATATGGTCAGCAAAATACACAGTTCTATTTGTTTATTACTTAAGATATTGCTTTCTTTCATTTTGATTATTTTGGAGCTATTCTTATTCTCTCTCTGCTGTGAATGTCCTGGGAGCTGCTCAAGATTATGTGATCTGAAAGATGATTAGCTCAGATTGGATGAAATGTTAATGACATGGCATTGCCAGTGTAGCTCTATGTTCATGTCCTGCTGACTGTCATTTACAATAGCTTTTTAAAACTAAATTTTAATACTTCAAAAATTGTGTGTGATAAGTGTTTTTCATTTCCCATCATGTATAACTGAAAGATACTAAACTTTCATGAAAAGCGATCTTAAACATGATGATATAGATATAACTTGGGTATCTGCTTCAACTGTGCTATTGCATTAATATTACAAAAGGTAGATTCCTGCCCTGGAACATGTACACAAACTCAAAACAGATCAAAGACTTAAATCTAAGAGCTAAAACTATAAAACTCTTTGACAAAACATAGGTGTGAATCCTTATGACCTTGTATTAGGCAATTATTTTTTAAAAGTATGACAGCTAAAGCATAAGCAATTAAAGAAAAAGATAAATTGAATTGCCTAAAAATTGAAATCTTATACTTCAAAGTACACCATCAAGAAAGTGAAAAGACAACCCACAGCATGGGTGAAAATGTTTTCAAGCTATATATGCAATAAGGATCCAGTACCTAGAACATATGAAGAACTTTTATTACTAAACAGTGAAAATGGGCAAAATATATAAATAGACTTTTTTTCCCCCCAAAATGACATACAAATGGCCAGTAAGCACAAGAAAAGTTGCTCAACATCATTAGCCATAAGGGACATACATATTAAAACCACAATGGAATGTTACCTCACACCCACTAGGATGGTTATCATTTTTAAAAAGGGAAAATAAGTGTTGGCAAGGATGTAGAGAAATTGGAACCCTCATCCATTGCTGGCGAGAATGTAAAGCAGTGCAGCACTTTTGGAAAAACAGTTTGGCAGTTCCTCAGAAAGTTAAGCAGAGTAACCATCTGATTCAGCAATTCTACTTCTAGGTCATCCCAGATAATTATTTGGCAATAGAAAGGAATGAAGTATGGATACATGTTACAACATGGATAAACCTGGATTCAATGGAAACTATCACTTATCTCCCCAGGAAAAAACATGCACAAATATATAGACATAAATTTCTGGGCATTTACAAGCCTCCTAAACACATTCATGAAACCCCAGGGTAAGAATCCCTGGTCTGTGAGATGCTGGATGAGATGATTTGATCATAAATAGTTCTTTGGCACCCATCATTATAGTAGTTACCACATTTGGGTGTTAATAACCACCGAAAACAACTACAACGAAAACAAAAACAAAAGTTAGCATTTATTGGTAATTTATTCTATGGCAGGCACTGTACTTTGCAAGCATTTTTCCATTTAATTATTCCCCTGTTACAGATGTCTAATAACTCCAAAACACTTACTTTTGATGTCCTGTTTGAAAAATGGTAAGAGTAAAAACCACTCTGTATTATAGTAGAAATGAAGAGTTCTTTGGTATCAGTTTAAGCAAATTCTGCTATTAACTAGCTTATATGACTTAGAGTAGTTATTTAATGTTTCTATCCATCAATTTTTTTATCTATAAAATGGGAGTGTAGGTAGGGTAGAATATCCTTCTAATTTCTTTGTAAGCTCTTATATCATGGGTGGGCAACCCCTGGCACGCGTGCCAAACACGGCATGCCAGTAACTTTCGCTGGTACGCGAAACCCTTTCTTATAAATCTTCCATTTACAATTGTGAATCTTTGTTCTCAGTGATGAATTTTGTTATGTCTCGTAATAGGAGTAGCCTGACGGATGAAAGTAGTAGCTCGTGCATATCTCTGAAGGTCACGGAATATAAACCTGATGTAAAATCTCTGTCATCAGTGATGCAGCAGCAAAAGTCCCACTGATAATATCAAACGGAGTCATAAAGTTTTCTGTCAGTGTACATGTATACATTAAAAAATAAATGTATTTTTCATTATCATATACTGTGTTTTTGTCGCTCGAATGAATTTTAATATTTTTTCAAGGTTCTTCACATACATACACCTTAAGAGATATCAAGTAGGCGTAACATGTTCTCAAAAAATTAGGGTTGGCATGCAGAAGAGTTTTGAGTCAGAGATTTTGCTGGTTTTGGCACGCACTCACAAAAAGGTTGCCCACCCCTGTCTTATGTGGTGTTATTCTAATTTAACTTAAATTTTTGTTTGTATGAGTGTGTATGTACATATATACACACTCATATATATGAATTTCAGATTTTATTTTGGAAGGGATACTAAAAATATCGAGATAATGTGGCCTCTAAGGCCAGGACCTTGTGGGGATTAGAGATGGTAGGAGCCCAAGATAAGAAAGGAAGTTTCTGCTTTGTTGATCTCTAATTCTTCCACAATAAAAGTTTTCCCCAAGGTGGGAAACAATCAGTGCTAACTCTTTGCTTAAGCACCAGAGAGACTCTGCAAATGGACTAGCTGGAAGGTTTCAAAGGAAGATCAAGTGACTTGTGAATACACTTGTAGAATCAAAGCTAAGTTTTATTTGGGCTATTCCCATAGCGTCTTATTTTCTGAGTAAAAATTTGCCTTAGCTAGAACTTTTGTGCCTTTCTTCTTTCTGAAAGTTTCTTTTTTTTTTTTAAATTTTTTTTTTAAAATATATTTTATTGATTTTTTACAGAGAGGAAGGGAGAGAGATAGATAGTTAGAAACATCGATGAGAGAGAAACATCGATCAGCTGCCTCCTGCACATCTCCCACTGGGGATGTGCCCGCAACCCAGGTACATGCCCTTGACCGGAATCGGACCTGGGACCTTTCAGTCCGCAGGCCGACGCTCTATCCACTGAGCCAAACCGGTTTCGGCTGAAAGTTTCTTAAGTTATGTGTTAAGGCAAAGACAAAATATCAAGCTGTAAAACTGGCTCCTCTGCATGAACCTTCTAGTTGCATAAAAGGAAAGTAGAATTAATGTCTCCAACCTAAATGTATTTTCCCTGACAACTGGGCAAAAGTGCTCTGGAGATGAAGTTGTAACCAATCAGGCATTTTGCTACTAAGATAGTACTTGCCTGGTTAAAATAGAGAAAGATGTCTGTGGATAATTGAAGAGTAGTAGTCCCGAGAGGGTCCAGTGAAAATAAGCAGTTGAAGAAATGTGGAAGAATATAAAAAGTTAAAGGAAAAATATAAAGAGAGATCAGAGACACTGGTAGTTTTAATTTAGAAAGTACATTGTATCTTACACAGAGATTGAGGGACTAGTATACTATTATAGAAAAATTGTAATAGAAATGTGATGAACATAGTCTTTTTCTCTTTTGTTTGCAATGAAAAGAGTTTTTCAGTTTTAATGTATTCTTGTTTTTGAAATAAGAAAGTTTAAATGGTATGCTCTCTTCCCTTTGTTTAAACTACTACTTCCCCTTCAAGACACAACTTTTGTTGAACTGATTTCCCCCTCTCCTACTGCTGAAGGTTTGATCACTGTTTCCTTATGATTTCATTATACTGTGTATATTTCTATATTCTGTGTATGTATCTAACATATCACATAACACATTGTATTAGCAAAAAATTTTATCTCCAGGTTTCCTGTAAGAGAGTACAAGGCCCCTGGTAGAGGATCACATTTATTTACTAGCACCTGGCCTAGGTCCTGATACATTGCATTCAGCCAATATAATAAAATATTTAATGAAAATTTATAACCCACAGTCCTTAAATTTTAGGAGTTACAGTATTGATAATGATTGTGATGTGATTTTGTCATCTATTCAAAAGGATACCTCTGTGCTGATTCTGCAGCAATCCAAATTGTAGGCCCTCTAGACTTATCCTTTTTGGAGGCTAAGGAAACCACTCTATTCTTTGACAAGGTATCAGAAGCTTATATAGTCTAGAGCTGTGGTCGGCAAACCTCAGTTTGCCGTCCACTGGTCTAGAGAACAGGATGACCAAAAAAAAAGTAGGTATATCAGGATTTTAAAACATATGATACACACAAAATAGAGACTTAGCAAAGTCTCAGCAGGAGTAGGAGAAGGCCAGGCTGTGTGGGAGGAAGGGGTAACACACAGATTCTAACTTGGAAATAGCCTATTGCTTCTGGACATGTATGAGTGTGACAAATGGATCTCCAACTGTCCTTACCATATCCCACTGCTCTTTGCCTGCCTGATGTACCAAGGCAAGTGAG
>NW_005877196.1:0-8924 GCF_000147115.1 Myotis lucifugus
CAGATTCAAATGGAGCTGGGCATCCTGTGTTTGGTTAGTGCTCCTGACCCCAGGGCCTCTTACCTCCTCACATTTGGCCTTCTGTGGTCTGCACAGTAGTGCTGGCTTCTGTTCCATCCTGTCCCTTCCATCCATCCTGTTGGCAGCAATAGCAATCCGTTCTGGAAGAACTCCACAGCACGGCATCAATCTCCAGCTGTGGGCCCTGGGCCTGGTGCCTCCCCTCTCAGAATCTCAGTCTGCTCATCTGTGAAACTCCTGGCCTGCCTGTTTACGGAGTGGTTAGAGGAGCAAACGGGATGTGAGGCCTGACCCTTTCCATCCTATGGGCTGATGCATTCTCTGGGCATAAGCATGCATGGTCTTTCTCCATTGGTGGAGGGTTACATGTGAGGGACAGCCCCAAAGCTGGCAAAGTCAAGATCGACTGCCAGGGTGAATTCTAACCCAAACATCAATCCTGCCCTAAGAAGGTGAATTAGATCCCTCTGACAGAAAGCTTACTTTATGAGGCTGTGCTGGTTATCATCACCATTAGGACAGTGCCTCACACCTAGTAGGGTCCTCAATAAATATTTGTCGAAGGAATGACTACAGGAGTAAGAATGTCACTCCATTCCCTGAACACCTCTGAGTGCTTACAAAGCCATTTAGCATTACTTTTGCCTTGCTGGCCGTAGGGTCTGAGTTTAACCAGTTAACTGCCACATGTCCAAAACGGAAACCATCCCGTGTCTGTAGACGTTTATGGCATACAAAGGGTTAAAGAAGGTTACCTCAGATGCCTCACCATCACACCAGGGTTTGTTGCGCTTCCCACCTGGCAGGCCTCTGGGCATTTCTCCTGGTGGCCTGGGTCACAGTCCTCAGGCCGCGGAGCCAAGCTCCATTCATGACCTGAGGCAAGCGTTGGCATCGCCTGCTCATGCCTCCCTCTCTCTGGGTTACCTACCTTCTTAATCTTTCTGTTGACTTGTGAGGTGGCTCAAATAAGATGGCATGGACGTACTTTGAGAAGTGTAGAACGTGGTATGCTTCTAAGGAACGCTCATTCATAGTTCTCAGACGCCAGCATCTGAATAGGGCCGGTGGCCAACTCCTCCTTTCCCCCCAATAAAGGGATGGCATTTCCCTCGCGGTGCGGTGCGTTCGTGGAAGAGCTCAGATACTGCCCCCCTTTCCTGACTTCCTTAAACACATTTTTCTCATTTCTTTGCCGTCCTCCCTGGGGACGAGTCCATTTTACAGTTTCTCCGGCGGCTTCGCTGTGTGTTGCTGTAAAGCCCAGGGCTTGCTCTCTTGCTTCCCTTCACCTTCCACCCCCCACCCCCTCCCCGTGAGCCATAACCATGCGAGCCCTTTGAGCAATTTTCTTCCTGCAGGAACACCTGGCCGCCTCGGGGCCCCTGTTTGACCCTTGATCTCCTTTCTGCGGAGGCTTTTCAAGGATCCCTTAAGCCTGCCCGGATCCCCTCTTAACATCCATTTACTTAATTTCATCCCCTCCCCTGCTTTCCTGCTTGCTCCAGCCCTGAGCAGTGGGGCAGTGTGGTCCCAGGACACCCTTTCATTTTTATTTATTTTTTAAAATATATTTTATTGATTTTTTACAGAGAGGAAGGGAGAGGGATAGCGAGTCAGAAACATCAATGAGAGAAACATCGATCAGCTGCCTCCTGCACACCCCCTACTGGGGATGTGCCCACAACCAAGGTACATGCCCTTGACCGGAATCGAACCCGGGACCCTTTACTCCGCAGGCCAATGCTCTATCCACTGAGCCAAACCAGTCAGGGCACCCTTTCATTTTTATATTCTTGTTGCCCAAACCCCTACCCCCTATGGGAAAAGCCTCAAATTGGAAGTTTCCACAGGCTTTCGGGTGGCTTCACTCTTGCTGCCTGGCAAGGACTAGTGCTAGAAAGCTCGCTCACTTGCTTTCTGTCTCATGGAAGCTTTCCTTTGTCAGGGTCCGACATTTGAGTTCAAAATCCATAGCATCTTTTCCCACATGATTTAATTTTATGCCTGAAAGTCACAAGTAGCCCAAGAGGTGATGCCCCTGCCATTTAGATGTTTGGATTTTAATAAGGGGAACATGCTTTCATCAAGTTGCCTTCTTCCTTAAAGACAAGCAGACGTGAGCACCAACCCACGTGACTCCAGCCTGCTGCAAGGTTGCAATTTCATAATCCATCCTCAGGCTCTGTCCTTGACCACAGAATGAGCTGCCTGCCTGTGACCTCCCTCATCCTCCCTGTCACCTCACACACACTTACCACCACGTGTTCGCATGAGACGTCCATAAGATGGCAGTGACACTGGGCAGCTGACGCGCACACCCCAACCTGCTCCTCCCATGTCCAGCACGTGGCTCTGTTGGGATGTGTCACTGCCTCGGGGATGCGAGGAGCCAGGGGACCCTGCAGGCGGAAATCTTATCCTGAAGGCTGTGCACATTTCACACTGCGGTACCTGGGACGTTACAGAGGACTTGCGCTCGAGAGGAAGCAATCGATCTGTGAAGTGCAGAGCAGTGCCGGGCAGGGGGGAGCGAGCCCACCTGCATTTGCATAATGTTGCGGTCAGTTTGCAACATTATGCAAATGGCGGCCGATTGCCAGGTTGGCATCTGGAGGACAAGTGAGTGAAGCTGGGATGATTGCCCAGGGTTTTCATCAGGACCAACAGCATCTCGGGGGGGTTAGTGCATTCAGTTTTTCCTATTTGGGTGAAGCAATCACATTTGAATTTAAGGGGATGGTGAGACTGTGTTCAGTTTTTCTGCAAATGTTTTGAAATGAGCAATGTTGTCTGTTTCTTCATCAGTCTCCTACTCTTCAGTTAGGGAAAATCACGAGGACATGGAGGAAATCTTTTCCCTACTTCACGTTCCTCCCCTCCCCCAGTCTCCCCTGGGCCCTTCCTTCCCTTCAATAAATTTCTCTTGCTTTACAAGTTAGGTTTGGGGGGCCACTGTCTCCCTTTCAGGACACAGGAGTACTGTTAAGTAATTGGCCCATCGGTGCGCTGGGTATAATTTCACAGCCTGAGAATACAGACTGCTCTGTGCAGATGACTATAACTTCCCCTCTCCCTACAGATTTACGGCTCATTCCTCCCAACTACACCCCTGGGTAGAAGGCAGCGGCCAGTTATTTCTCCTGCTTCCCCAAGTCAGGGAACAGGATGCTGAAGGATGAGGTACCTTATCTAAAATCGCCCAGGAAGCCAAGGACACACACGCTGGGGTGAGAAAGTAAGAACTTCGGAGATGGCGCCTTTCCCTTCGCTGTGTGCGTGGCAGCGAGCAAGCTGGGCTGTGCACAGAGAGAGGCACCGCCAACAGCATGGGCACCCGGGCCGAGAACAGGAGTCCTGGCTTCTCGCCTGACTCGACATCACCACACTGCGTGGCTTCGGGGGAAGTGTGTAAAGCTCTCGGGCACAGGAGTCCTCTTCTGTAATGTAAGAGTGTTAACGACAGTGACCCCTAAGGTTGTTCTCAGCTTGGGCCGTTTGCTTTCTTATGATTGACATGCGGCAGTCCTACGTGAAGTGGGTTCTGAGAAAGATGACCGAGTGTCCACTCGCCTGGGACAGTGCCATTTACACCTGACCTCCCAGGGTCATTATTAGTGGAACCTCCTGTCATTTTCCAAGACGACCCAGTGTGATCGACTGTCATTAACCAAAATGTAGTAGGTGGACCGGAACATTCCATCAAATATCAACAGGACTGCGGAAGCCACCGCCCAGGCCCGTGTGTTTCCATAGCAGCGTGTTTCCGAGGCCCACCCTCTGACAATCTGAAATCTGGGAGACTAACCTGCGTCACTTCCTCTACAGCGTTGGTTGGGTATCTATTAAATGCCCGCCTGTATTAAAATACACACCAGTAGAAATGCAGGCTTTGCACGCCCGGCAGTTGGCAAGCAGGGACTTCATGGGTTGACTTCAATTGCTTTGCCATCCAACGTGAAAACATAAACTTGATCCCTTTACCAATGGCAGTCGGTGCTAGGCCGCAGGGAATTTGTTTTGTTAAGTAACCAACTGGATGGGAGTTCCTTTAACGCCAAGGAGAGGATGAGGGCCACGCGGTCCAGTATTGGCTGTTCTGTCCATCTTGGGTCACTCTTCCTTCTCTGAAGGTTCTCATCTGCCGGGCTGTGCTATTTTGATTTTCCCCAAAGGCCTATGTGGTGGCATGCGAGAGAGGCAGGGCTCTCATGGCGCATCCTCGGAGACTGCCGCGTATGGGAATGGCGCCCAGGCCAGTTCTAGATGGTGGGGTTGTGTCTGTCTCTAACTGCGGGACATTAGCACAGCCCAAGGACCACCAGCAAGTGGCCCGCAGTAACCACACGCGGGGACAGCCCCCTTGTGAAACCGAGCCCTGCACGGCCAGCCTGCGTGTCCCAGGATGGCACCAGGAGCTCCCAGGGCCGGGAGGCGTGCGCTCCTGTGTTCTGTGAAGATACGGAAACCTAGTTTCTCAAAAAACAAAAATGCTCTGCGCATAAATCCAGGCCAACTGGCAGTTGAGGCTTCAGGGGAAAGAGGAGAGGCCCTCAGCCAGGACTCCTGAGGGAGATGGGCAGCAGCAATGTCTGCTTTTTCCTGCTTTCTTTGGGTGCTGGGTGGCCTCACCCTGCAGGGTGGCACCTGGCAGTGGTACCCTGGGACCGCACACACTCCGGCCCGCAAGCCGACTTCTGCTTCTGTCCCAGAAGCTCCCTGCGCCATGCACTGTAAGCTACGCTCCGGGGTGGCTCCGGGGTGTTTGGAAAGTTCTCCAGTAAACATCTGATGGTGAGTAAAAGGCTGATTTACAAGTTGTAAGCAACCCTTTACCAAGGAGAAAGGCTGGAGGGGGTCTCTGTGGAAATGCACAGCAATACACGGTGCCGGTGCCGCAGGATCCCCAAAGCCATTAACAGGCCGAGGTGACAGACACATGGCAAAAGGTGAAAAGGGAGCCTTGGGGAAAGCAGCCATTAACGTCAGAGATGGGAGAGAAGCAAGTGTGAAGTGTGCTCGCTGAGCAGGGTCAGCGGTCCTGTCCTGGGCTGGACTTGTCGCTCAGCCTCTGGGTCCGGACAAGATGGTCCAGGGTCACTGCCCGCTGCACGTTTGAGGACGTTCTTGCTTGGGTAGGATGGCTCATGAGAGAGAGAGAAGATCAGCAATTCTCAGTCTGGTCATCACTTGCCAAATAGGTCCAGAGATTTAAGTCTTTTAAAACGTTCACTTCAAGAAAGCATTATTCAACTCACAAGTCGGTGTCCACCGTGGAAAGCAGGATGGATGGTGTCAGAGCTGCCCAGGCGGTTCCACAAGGTCCTCCCCTGGGTTGAATGTTTCACATCACTGTTACTTGGAAAGTCTTCCTGACGTGAAACCCCAATTGCCCCAACAGCCCTTTCAGTCCGATTCATTTTATGGGAGAAGCAGTGGGGGTTGGGGTGTGGCTGGCCAAGAGCGGTAGACTTGCATAGACTTGGAGTCTTAGAATTCACAGCTTTGGGACAAAATAACCTCTGTGAGCCTTGTGTTACGCATCTGCACAATGTGAATGACAGTGACCATCACTGAGGGTTATTGTGAGAATGACATCAAGTCCAAGGGAGCTGGTTGCCTGTGCAGTGGCTGACACAGACAAGTCCCTTAAAGCAGAGTTAACCTGGAGTCTCATTTTGCGTGTTCAACGTGAATATATATGAAAGGAGCCATGAGGTGCGCTGGGTAGTGGGGTGAGGTGATTTTCTGGGGAGATGAGGCGGAGACACGGTAAGGGGACCCAGGCACACTGCTCTCAGGGCCTGGTAGGTGGGCCCTCATGTGCCCACCACCTCCCTCAATGCACAGAAATCCAGAACTAGTGGGTCCTACGTCCCCACCTCTCTGTGGTTGCTCTGTCTTTGCCCTTGATTGTTACCCAAGGTCAGTCAGAAGAGAAGCTGCCCACGTGCCTATGACCCGTGCGTTTCTTATGGCCCTTTCTTCGGGCTGATTCTGAGCTGGGGAAAGACACTCTGGGCCGGCTTAGGGTATTGTCTGGAAACAGCACACATACTTTGGTCTGGGACAAACGTCATTTATGAGCCATAATAGAATTTATACCTTCCATCCCCAGGAGGGGCACACAATTTCTCCCCTGACTCCGTAGGCTGCGTGGACTCTGGTGGGTAAGACATGGCCGCACGGTATTTTCTCTGAACTTCCTACAGCTCTTAAATGAATTAGACGATTTCATTATCCTCGTGTTTTCATTAAGAATGTTTTGGTTTTTTTAAAAGTCAGTTCTGGGAATTCTCAACCTGGTGTTGCTTTAATGGTATGTAAGAAGTTGAATTTGAAAGTGACCTTCCTGAGAAATATCATTGAGTGAAGGCAACGCCTAAAAATAACACAGCCACGGGAAACCCAGGCCTGAGGGGTTGCCAGTAGAACAAAGGAGGCAACCACGTGGCCAGGAGCAGTGAACACAGCTCTGACGGTCACTGTACTGAGAAGAGTTCTCAGTGCCACACGATCCTTCCACACACACCACAGTTGCGTGAACTATGATTTTCTCTCCACAGCCATCTTTCCTCCTCAAGCACCTGGGGCTCTCACAATGCAATTCATTTTTCCCCAGGACATTATATCATGTCCCGTCATGATAGTCATGATACCGTGTATCATCAGGACATGATGTCACACTTCAGAATCAATTTTTCTTAATGGGCATTTCAATAGCCCTTCAGCGGGGGAATAGCTTCTGAGGGACAGTGCATGGTGGAGGGACTAGAAAGGGACCTGCCTTGTGGGATGACCAGTCTGCTTCTCTTTGGGCTCAGTCACATCAAAATTTTCTGTAAAGATCCAGATTGTAAATATGTTCAGTTAGCAGGATCAGCCATACGCACATGAAGGATCAAAGTGATGTCCCCATAAAACTTTATTTATGGACACTGAAATTTGAATTTCACATAATTTTCACGTGTCATGAAATATTATTCCTCTTGATTGCTTCAACCATTCAAAAATGTAAACGTAGATTCGTAGCCTTACAAACATGGGCTGTGGGCCGTGGGCCAGATCGGGCTTGGTGTCTGTGGCTGGCTGAGCTCTGCTCTAAGAAAGGAAGCATTTCCGCCTCCAAAACGACATTAAACTGCTTCTTTCTCAGCATCATGCCTGTGCGGTATGAATCACACCAATGTGGTTCCTCTTTCATGGTGTCGCCAATAACCCAATGAGTGATCCTAAAATCAGGGTGGGGTTTTCTCTCTCTGGAGGCATAGACACCCTCCCTCCAAGGAAACAGTGTGGCTCGTGCATGTACACACCACTGAGCTCTAACGATAAGCCATGTGTACGTGGTAGGGAGTAAGGTTTGGGTAGGAGAGGGCTCTTTTTGAAATTATCAGAGGCAGCCGAGTTACACTCCCCCTGTTTAATAATCACAAAGCCGGACGTACAGCTCTTATCAAACCCTTTCAGTGGGGTCTGCATCATTTCACCAGTTTCAACAAACTGTCCGAGCGCCGAGAAAGATTAGGCTGCGTGTTTACTCGCTGGAGCTTTGGCTGTGTTCTCTGCGAGAGAATGCGATATGGAACTAGAAGCTCACTTCGTCTGGTCTCTGATGGCTTCCCTGACAGGAGAGAGTTGGCAGTGTGTGCTCAGGTGAATGAGAGTGAAATTCTACACGGAATCCTCCCTCTGGAGATGCAAATTTTAAATGGGGTGGGGGGGGGGCTGCAGCCTCTGCCCCAGTTGTATTTGGGGCTGCGGAGGCCTGGGCAGAGGCCTGGGCAGCAGGAGGGATGGGGAGGCCAACATGGTGAGCACTCCACACTCCACAGCATTGGAGCTGAAGGAGTCAACTGGTCCTCTCACCGAGAAGGGGGGACAGGGATCCAGAGAAAGAGGTGTGGTCGCCCAAGGTCTCCCAGGGTGAGGGGAGCAGGGAGGAGGTGGAGCCGCCCAGGGCTCCTTCCATCACTCGCTGGTTAGAGGTGCCCGCTGAACCCTCAACGTCCCCACAGTGACCAGGCTCCCTTAGACTCTCCCGGGCACCTCACGGGGCAGGCGTAGTGGGGTGATGGTTGAGCCTGCTCACCAACTGGGGCTTGAGTTTCAACCCCCCACCCCCAACCTCCCACCCAGGCCCACAGCTGGCCAGGGTGTGGCCACCCCACCGATGTCAATGGAATGGGGTTTTATTCCAGACCCACAGTAGCTTTCCATGGAGGGATATTTTAGCAAAAATCTTAAGCTAAACACTCCAGTGTGAGACCCAACTGTGAGGAGAACAGAAAACTAGGTGAAATATGGAAGAATTTTTCTGAGGTGTGAAGAGTCCCAGTAGGATTGCTCTAGAGACGGGGTGGGCCAGAGCCCGAGCTAGCCTGCTGGCTGCCTCCCCCTTGGGAGAGATGTGGGCCTAGGCCTGTGACCAGGACAAATGACACATGACTAAGCTAGGGGTCAAGACCCGTAGCAGCAATGTCCCTCACGGTCCCTCCTTAGGCCTCAGGCTCCTCCTCTGGGAAGGCTCGCGCTGGGTGAGATGTGTGGAGGCCTTGGCCGTGCTAGCGTTTTCTTTTAAATGTTGGCCACTGTTTGCATTGCTCTTGATTATAACAACTGTAACCAAAAGGAATTGCTGAGAACGTCACCACTGACTGTGAAGTGGGAAGATACCACCAAATGACAAAAGGGAAAAACAGCGACCTGGACACATACATCCAAGGCAGGGCTTTGAGCTCCTCACGCACATGGATTTAAAAGAATTGATCTCACTCTGGGCCGGGGGTTACAGGTCTTCTCACTGATTCTTCACAAGAACCACAGGAGGAAATGAAGCTGAGGGGGGTAAGTTTGCCCCAAGTTATAAGGCCAGTAAATGGTAGAGACTGTTGAACTTGGGT
>NW_005877197.1:0-8923 GCF_000147115.1 Myotis lucifugus
AAACTAAATACACACACACCAATATGAGGAAAATGGGAAATAAGGTCCATGGATTCTATCGATGTCGATATCCTGGTTGTGACATTGTGCTATAGTCTCCTAAGATGTTACCTTTGAGGAAGACTGAGTACCTGGAATTGCTCTATGTTATGTCATGCAATTGCACGTGATTCTGGAATTATCGCAAAATTCAAAGTTTAATTTGAAAAAATCATCTCAGCCAACATGGTCCAGTGCCATCTGCAGCCATCTGCCGATAGCCAGCCTCGGTCCCTTTGTCAGGTCTCGGCTGCACACAACAGTTCAGACCACCAACGAGATCAGCCTGGGGAAGGGACCCACTCAGGATTTAGATGCGGGCTTGGAGATTTTTGTTGTTGTTGTTAATCCTCACCCGAGGATATTTTTTCCATTGATTTTTAGAGAGAGTGGAAGGGAGGGGGAGGAGAGAGAGAGAGAGAGAGAGAGAGAGAGAGAGAGATTGATGGGAAAGAGACCAATTGATTGGTTGCCTCCTCAAAGTGCCAGACTAGGGCCCAGGATGGAACCTGAAACCGAGGTAAATGCCCTTGACTGGGAATCAAACCCGTGACCCTTTGCTGCTCAGGCTGATGCTCTAACCACTGAGAAACACTGGCCAGGCAGACTTGGAGATTCTTGAGCAGGGCATTCAGTGGTCCCAGAGCATGGTCTAGATCAGGGGTGGGCAAACTTTTTTGACTCGAGGGCCACAATGGGTTCTTAAACTGGACCGGAGGGCCAGAACAAAAGCATGGATGGAGTGTTTGTGTGAAATAATATAAATTCAAAGTAAATATCATTACATAAAAGGGTCTTTTTTTTTTTTTTAGTTTTATTCATTTCAAACGGGCCGGATCCGGCCCGCGGGCAGTAGTTTGCCCACGGCTGGTCTAGATTAAATATGGGGCCCTAACCGGTGTGCCTCAGTGGATAGAGCGTCAGCCTGCAGACTCAAGGGTCCCAGGTTCCATTCCAGTCAAGGGCATGTACCTTGGTTGTGGGCACATCCCCAGTAGGGAGTGTGCAGGAGGCAGCTGATTGATGTTTCTCTCTCATCGATGTTTCTAACTCTCTATCCCTCTCCCTTCCTCTCTGTAAAAAATCAATAAAATATATTTTTTTAAAAGTATGGGATCACAGGCGCCATGTGGTCATAGCTTCTTGACCCCACAGAATTATCTGCCTGTGGGGAGGCACATGGTACATGGCCCAGGTCTAAGGACAAATCAAATACCTCAACAAGGTTTGTATGGAAGTTATCAGTTGCCCGCTCCCTTCTCCGAATGCCTCCCCTCCAGTGGCAACTCCATTCCCCTTTGGGGGCAGGTAGAATTCTAAGATGACCACTGTGATGATTAGTTTTATGTGTCAACTTGACTGAGCCACATGGTGCTCAGATATTTGGTCAAACATTTCTGGAGTGTTTCCCTTAAGAGTCTTTTTGGATGAGATTAAAATTCAAATTGGTAGGCTGAGTAAAGCAGATTGCGCCCCCCAAAAGTGGGTGGGCCATATCCAATCTGTTGAAGGCCTGAATAGAACAAAAGGGTTGACCCTCCTGTGAGTAACAGGCAACTCCTCCTGCCTGACTGCCTTTGAGCTGAGACATTGGCTTCAGACTCAAACGGAAACATCTGCTCTTCTTGGGTCTAGAGCCTGCCAGGTTTCAGACTGGAGCCCCCTCACTGTCTCTCCTGGGTCTCAGGCCTTCACACTTGAACTAGAAGCACACCATTGGCTTCTGGGTCTCAGCTTGCCAATTCACTCTGCTGTTCCTGGGACTTGTTGGCCTCCATAACCACATGAGCCAATTCCTTATACTCAGTTCCTTCCTATCTATCTATCTATCTATCTATCTATCTATCTACTCTAGTTAAAGGAGCCCAAAACATTTTCAAAAGGCACTAATAATATACACCTTCCTCCATTTTTTAAAGGGAAGTGTACTATTCTATATTTTGGAATGGAAATGCAGAATGGAACAGCCAAAGAAGGAGGAAGAGGAGGAGAAGGAAGGGAGAGAGGAAAGAAAGAGGAGGAAAAGAAGGGGAGGAAGAGAAAAATGAAAATTAGGTTATAATTCCACCTCATGGTAGGTTCTCTTCATCAAGTTAGTGGGCTGCTACAAACACTAACCCAGAACAATACCACACAATTAGATTATATAGGTGTGTTTTTATTGAGGCAAAATTCACATAAAATTAACCACTTTAAAGTGAACAATTCAGTGGCATTTAGTGCACTCACAGTATTATACAACCACCACCTCTATGTAGTTCTAAAGTATTTTCATCCACCAAATGAGAACCTCATACCCATTAAGCAGCCACTCCCCACTCTCCTTCCTCCCCTCCCCCGCAGGCCTTGGCAACCAGTTATCAGCTTTCTGTCTCTCAGGTTTTACCTATTCTGGATATTTCATATGAAAGGAGCCTTATGGTATGTGACCTTTTGTGTCTGGCTTCTTTCACTTAGCAATATGGTGCATTCATGCTGTAGCATGCATCAGTGCTTCATTCCTTTTTATAGCTGTACTAGAGGCCTGGTGCACAAAATTCATGCATTTGGGGGGCGGGGGACCCTCAGCCTGGCCTGCGCCCTCTCGCAGTCTGAGAGCCCTTGGGGGATGTCCGACAGATGGCTTAGGACCACTCCCCGAAGGTAGCAGGCCTAAGCCATCAGTTGGACATCCTTGGCACTGCCACAGAGGTGGGAGAGGCTCCCGCCACTGCCACTGCACTCGCCATCCATGAGCCCGGCTCAGGGCTTCTGGCTGAGCGGCACTTCCCCTGTGGGAGCACACTGATCACCAGGGGGTGGATCCTGAATTGAGCATCTGCCCCTGGTGGTCAGTGCATGTCATAGTGACCAGTCATTTCGCCGTTCGGTCAATTTGCCTATTAGCCTTTTATTATATAGGATAATATTCCATTGTATGCAAATCTCAAGGTTTGTTTATCCGTTCATCCCTTGATGCCCATTTGGGTGGTTTCTCCCTTCCTGCCACTGTGAATCATGCTGCCATGAGTGTAGGAGACGTGTATTTGTTTGAGGACCTGCTTTCAATGCTTTTGAATGTAGAGTTGAGGTCATATGGTAATTTTATGTTTAACTTCTTGAGAAGCTGCCAAATTGTTTTCCATGGGTGTTGTTTTAAGCCATTGCTTGTAGTAATTTATTATGCGGACTTACAAAACAAATACACCTTTATGTTACATAATTTTTTAAAAATTCATGTTCATGTCTCCAAATAACATGCTTGGTTAATTTCATTGCTAAATTTGTATATTTTTCAGAAATATAGTGACAACTGTCCAGTAACTTCCCACTATGGAAAATAAGGGTTAAGTCCTCTTAATTCCCACTACTATCACCCAAGGGCAGCCTTCCCAGCTTCATCTTCTCAGCTGAGTATGTTGCAGCCTGGGTTACATTATTATGTGGTGCTTACATTATGAAAACAGCCATGTACTGGTTAATAATGCGGATTTTTTTCAATAGATGGAGTTACACATATGTTGATATATATGCAATTTGATATGTATGCTATTTTGTTGTATTGACAACAAGCTTCAAAACTTCAGATGTCGCCGAAACCGGTTTGGCTCAGTGGATAGAGCGTCGGCCTGCGGACTGAAAGGTCCCAGGTTCGATTCCGGTCAAGGGCATGTACCTGGGTTTCAGGCACATCCCCAGTAGGAGATGTGCAGGAGGCAGCTGGTCGATGTTTCTCTCTCATCGATGTTTCTAACTCTCTATCTCTCTCCCTTCCTCTCTGTAAAAAAATCAATAAAATATATTTTTTTAAAAAAACTTCAGATGTCAAATTTTCTGAAGGTGTTAACATCATAGATTTTTTTACACTTAAAAATGTCTAATTGTGTGCCAAAAAAAAGAGCATTTGCGGGAAGTTTTAATTCATTACTTCATTTTGAAGAAAAGAGCTGCTGAAAGCTATTGTATACTTTGGGAAGCTTATGGTGAACATGCTCCACCTCAAGATACTTGTGAACGCTGGTTTAAATGCTTTAAAAGTGATGATTTCGATGTGAAAGACAAAGAAGATCCAGGTCAACCGAAAAAGTTTGAAGATCAACAATTACAAGCATTATTGGATGAAGATGCATGTCAAACGCAAAAACAACTTGCAGAACGATAAAACGTTGCTCAGCAAACAATTTCTGATCGTTTACAAGCAATGGGGAAGATTTTAAAGGAAGGAAAATGGATGCCACATCAACTGAACGTAAGACAAATGGAAAACTGAAAAGTCATCAGTAAAATGTTGCTTCAACGGCATGAAAGAAAGTCTTTTTTGCATCAAATTGTGACTGGCAATGAAAAGTGGATTTATTTTGAGAATCCCAAACGCAACCATCAACATCGACTGCAAGGCCAAATCGCTTTGGAAAGAAGACAATGCTCTGCGTTTGGTGAGATCAGGAAGGTGTGGTGTATTATGAGCTTCTAAAACCAGGTGAAACCATTAATACTGATCACTACCAACAACAAATAATCAATTTGAAACATGCTTTGATTATAAAATGATGCACCATCACACACTTCAAAACCAGTTAAAGACACGTTAAAAGATCTTGCCTGGGAAGTATTAACCCACCCGCCGTATTCACCAGACCTTGCTCCTTCAGATTACCACTTGTTCCGATCGATGGCACACGCACTTTCTGAGCAGCACTTCAAAACGTACAAAGAAGTGGGACGAGAAGATGGCGGCATAGGTAAACACCGGAGTTTGCTGCCTCGAACAACCACTTCAAAAATACAACTAAAAGTCGGAGCGGACATCAACCAGAACCACGGGAAGGCTGACTGAGGAGAGTCTCTTCAACTAGAAGCAAAAACAACAGCATTCCGACGCTCAGCGAAGATTAAAGGTACGGCGGTGCGGTGGTGAGGGTGCGCGCGCAAAGCGGGCTGGCGGCTGAGGGCGCGATTGTCGTTTTCAATCAGGAGCGAGTCTCAGACTCTGGGCTACAGATCCGGGCGAGTCTCTAGGGACCCAGACTCAAACGGGAGAAGCGGGACTGTCTGGCTACGGCCCCTCCGAGGTTTGCAGCGGTTACGGGGACAGAGAGGCAGAGCCCCTGGGGACGGACTGAGAGCGGCCATAGCTGCTCCCTCCCCCCGCCCTGTTGAGCCCGCCCCACCCAAACCCTGCGCACAGCCATTTGCCGATCGCCTCAGGCAAAGGCTGGACTAGCGCCTCCCCAGAAGACAGACGTTTTCCACAGCTGATTCCTACAGCCAGTCGGCCTGGTGGTCAAATCCCTCTAGTGTTAACTACAACAATTAAGGCTTGGCTAGAACAAGACTGCGCACAGAGACCACAAGGGGGTGCACCAAGAAAGCATATAAGATGCGGAGACAAAAAAACATGACAGAAATGGAGGATATGGAGCTAAGAATCGCAATTTTGAGGGCTTGCCATAAATTTGTGCAGAGCCTCACGAAAACTAATGAGACCCTCGATGCTACGATAAAGAAATTAGAAAGTAAGCATACACGGACTGAAATAAAGAATATTATACCCAATAGCAGACCAGAGGAGCACAAGAATCAAACCAAAGATTCGACAAAAAACACCCAATTGGAAAAACAAAATGAAAAAAGAATCCAAAAGTGTGAAGATAGTGTAAGGAGCCTCTGGGACAGCTTTAAGCGGTCTAATATCAGAATTATTGGAGTGCCAGAAGATGAGAGACAGCAAGATATTGAAAACCTATTTGAAGAAATAATGGCAGAAAACTTCCCCCACCTGGAGAAAGAAATGGACTTACAGGTCCAAGAAGTGCAGAGAACCCCAAACAAAAGGAATCCAAAGAGGACCACACCGAGACACATCATCATTAAAATGCCAAGAGCAAAAGACAAAGAGAAAATCTTAAAAGCAGCAAGAGAAAGAGGCTCAATTACCTACAAGGGAATACCCATATGACTGTCAGCTGATTTCTCAACAGAAACTTTGCAGGCCAGAAGGGAATGGCAAGAAATATTCAAAGTGCTGAATACCAAGAACCTACAACCAAGATTACTTTATCCAGCAAAGCTATCATTCAGAATTGAAGGTCAGATAAAGAGCTTCACAGATAAGGAAAAACTAAAGGAGTTCATCACCGCCAAACCAGTATTATATGAAATGCTGAAAGGTATCCTTTAAGAAGAGGAAGAAGAAGAAAAAGGTAAAGATACAAATTATGAACAACAAATATGCATCTATCAACAAATGAATCTAAGAATCAAGTGAATAAATAACCTGATGTACAGAATGAACTGGTGATTATAATGAATCAGGGACATAGAAAGGGAATGGACTGACTATTCTTGGGGGAAAAGGGGTGTGGGAGATGCGGGAAGTGACTGGACAAAAATCATGCACCTACTGGATAGAGACTCAGTGGGTGGGGAGTGAGGGTGGAGGGTGGGGTGGGAGCTGGAAGGAAGGCGGGGTTATGGGGGAAAAATAAGAGGAACAAAATGTAATTAATCTGAACAATAAAGATTTAAAAAAAAAAAAAACGTACAAAGAAGTGGAAAATTGGGTCTCTGAATGGTTTGCCTCAAAACAAGAAAAGTTCTATTGGGACAGTATTCACAAATTACCTGAAAGATGGGGAAATGTGTAGCTAGGGGTGGACATTTCTTTGAATAAACACTTTTGATGTTTCTCTTGAAATTACCATGTTTTCTTTGATTACAAAATCCGCACCATTAACCGGTTAATGGTTGATCTGAATTTTTAACCAGTTAATGCTTGATCAGCATTTTTAACCGGTTAATGCTTGATCCGTATTATTAACCGGTTAATTGGTTTTCCATTTGTCTTTTGTTCAATTGATGTGGCACCCATTTTCCTTCCTTTAAAATCGTTCCCATTTCTTGTAAACGATCAGAAATTGTTTGCTGAGCAAAGTTTTATCGTTCTGCAAGTTGTTTTTGCGTTTGACATGCATCTTCATCCAATAATGCTTGTATTGTTGGTCTTCAAACTTTTTCGGTTGACCTGGACGTTCTTCGTCTTTCACATTGAAATCATCACTTTTAAAGCATTTAAACCAGCATTCACAAGTATCTTGAGGTGGAGCATGTTCACCATAAGCTTCCCAAAGTATACAATAACTTTCAGCAGCACTTTTCTTCAAAATGAAGTAATGAATTAAAACTTCCCTTAAATGCTCTTTTTTTGGCACAAAATTCGACATTCTTAAGCATTAAAAAAATCTATGATGTTAACACCTTCAGAAAATTTGACACCTGAAGTTTTGAAGCTTGTTGTCAATACAACAAAATAGCATACATATCAAATTGCATTATATATCAACATATGTGTAACTCCATCTAGTGGAAAAAAATCCGCATTATTAACCAGTACACCTAGTATTTGCCATTTTCCCCTCTGCCTGGAAGTGTCTATTGACATATCCTCAGGCTCACTGATTGTTTTCTTAGCCATGTTCAGTCTACTAATGAGCCCATCAAAAACATTCTTCATTTCTGTTACAGTATTTCTACTCTTTCTTTTTCTTTTAAAAAAATAATTTTTTAATAAAAATTTCAGATAGGAAGGGAGAGGGAGAGAGAGGTAGAAACATCAATGATGAGAATTATTAATTGACCGCCTCCTGCATGCCACCTACTGGGGATCCAGCCCGAAATTGGGAATCGAACTGTGACCTCCTGCTTCATAGGTGAAAGCCACACAATTACTTTTTTATTCATTCTTAGGATTTCCATCTCTTTCCTTACATAATCTTCTAAGGTTACCTATCTGCTTTTGCATATTGTCTACTTTTTCCATTAAAGCTCTTAGCATATGAATCATAATTATGTTAAATTCCCAGTATAATGCCAACATTTCTGCTATCTCTGAGTCTGGTTCTGATGTTTTCTCTGTCTCTTCAAACTGTGATTTTGCCTTTTATTATGTCTTTTGATTTTTTTATTGAAAGCTGGGTTGGATAAAAGGAGCTCATAAATAGGCCTCTAAGTGATATGCTGATAAGGTGCAGGGGGAGGGGAAGCATTCCATGATCCTATGATTAGCTCTCAGTCCTTTAGAAATACTGTCTACCCTTCTAGGTTCTTCTGACTGGTTTAATAACTAAATAGATGTGAGACAGATTAATAGGAGAAAATCAAGTTTAATTTCATACATATGGAGGCCTCATAGATATAGGACCTAAAAAATTTACCAAAGCAGGCAGCTTTTATTCTTTTAAACAAAGAAACCATAAATTTGTGAAGAACCAACAAGACAAAGGAACTTAGGCTTGGGTCCCATTCAGTGAAGAAACTAAGCAGCGTTTGCTTACTCAGCCTTCTCAGCCCGAATCTCCCGCCTCTGGTGATGAAGGTGCCTCCCACCTCCCGGTGCAAGAAGCGCGCCTTTCACGGGAAGGTCAGAGGGGAGGGTCAGAGGGTCCTTCTTGCACCAGCTGTTTCTCAAGTAACTTTAACTCAAAATAATCAATATGCCGTAGTGGCACATTTTGGGATGGCAAACTTTGCTCTCCCACAATATCTAGACATTGAGAGAAAAAGTGTCACCGCCTTAGCTGTTTTTGCTCAGTGGATAGTGCGTCAGTCTTCGGACTGAAAGATCCCGGGTTCGATTCCAGTTAAGGGCACATGCCGGGCTTGCGGGCTCAATTCCCAGTGGGGGGGGCGTGACAAGGCAGCTGATCAATGATTCCCTCTCATCATTGATGTTTCTATCTCTCTCTCCCTTCCTCTCTGAAATCAATAAAAATATATATTTTTTTAAAGTGTCACAACTACTGATGTCTTTGTAGTGATCTGCCCATTCGTGGGCATAAAGAAATATTTGTTGAATTAATTTTGGATGGAGTGAATGAATGAAGAAGGAATTATAAGTAGATCAGTG
>NW_005877198.1:0-8922 GCF_000147115.1 Myotis lucifugus
CACTGAGCTCTAGTAAATGCATAAAAGGCACTGAACATACTACGCAGCATCACGTTAAAATGTCTGGCTGTCCCCTAGTGGACAGCGTGCCAGTCCAAGCATGTCACAGGGAAAGCCACCCTCATCTTATACTGTGAGCAGAGTGGACAGACTTATTGATACACTAGAGGCCCGGTGCATGAAATTCATGCACTCGGGGGGGGGGGGACCCTCAGCCCAACCTGTGCCCTCTTGCAATCCGGGAGCCCTCAGGGGAGTCAGACATTCTTAGTGCTGCGCTCGCCAGCTGTGAGCCCAGCTTCTGGCTGAGCAGTGCTCCCCCTGTGAAAGCACCCTGACCACCAGTGGGCAGCTCCTGCATTGAATTGATGGTGGTCAGTGTGCATCATAGCAACTGGCCATTCCACCATTTGGTCAATTTTCATATTAGCCTTTTATTATACAGGATGGCAGGAAAACAAACTAAGGCGCATGAACACATACTTGCATTTAAACCCTACCAAGGCCATTGGCAAATGAACTGTACCTTGTTCATTTGTTGAACGATTTTCCCCTGGGTATTTACGACACGGCAGCCACTTGCTGACTGGCATCCCTGCTTCACAGGTCAGCACAGACGAGCTGCTGTTAGAGGCCTGTGTCCCAGGAGGGGAGGCAGGGAAGAACGACCTGAACACACCACTGAAGAATGTGATCAGAGTGGGAGGTGCTATGAAGGAAATACGTGATGAATTACGGAGGCCAGTGCAGACTGAACGGTGACCTCCCGACCTCCAGGAGGCCACCTCTGTGCGGAGCCCTGAAGACAGAAGAGAGGGGCATGTGAAGAAACTCAGAAGGAAAGGGTTAGTCGAGCAGAAACCGGGGACAACATGAGAGAGGAGAATGGGAAGGTGAGCAGGAAGCAGACGTGCGGTGCCAGTAAACGGCTGGTGAGCTTAGACTTTGTGCCTCCGCTGTAAGCAGGGTGGGTGAGATGAGTCCACATTTTGGAAGAGTCGCCCTGTCTGTGGTGGAGACGATGAAACCAGTTACCGGAGCTGCACTGAACCAGAACAGAGTCAGCAACCGTGTCCTACAAACAGCCCAACTGTTTGAGACCAGATGGTCTGAGTTGCAACTATTCAGCTCTGCCTTTGCAGCATAGGTCAGGCACAGCTAATATACAAAATCATGGGCATGGCATGTTCCAATAAAACTTTATTTACAAAAGCAATTGGGTTTGCAGACCCCTCAATGAAACAACAGAGAAGGGCAGTGAAGGCAGAAACAGAAATGAAGAGAGCCTGGATAAGCCTGCGGGAAAGCAAAGCTCACTCACTCAGGGCTTAGACCTGGGGTTTAAGGAAAAAGAACCTAGTATTAGACAGACACACACACACTCTTTACACAGCGTGTAAACCTGGTGAATTTTATGTATCGTAAGAAAGCATTTCTTTAGAAACAGCCTTAGCCTTAGGTTTTTTTGCCCAAACTGGACTTGGCATGACACTTAATTATTGAGACACCCGTACATCATTCCTCCTCCACATCAGAGCTGCTAGGTCTTTGATCTTAGAACCTTCTTCATTATTTAATACTAGTCCCAGCGGCAACAGGCACAGCTCTGCTAGAGCCCGGCCTGCTGCAATGGCCCCTTGGCAGCTCTGCTCCAAGGAGAAAACACAGGCCTCTCTTGATTAAAGAGACACATAAAAACTAAGGATTAATAAGGTGTGGCATATCCAATGAAATACTACAAAATGGTTTAAATGAATGAGCCAGCTCTTGACATATCGATGTACAAATATTTCCAAAGCAAAATATAGGGAGAAATAAGCAACTGACAGATAAGAGGGTCACATAAGAGCATGCATGCTTCAACAGCAAAAGTATCAAACAATGTTATGGAGACAAATGAAGGGTTCAGAGTATGTCACCCCAAAATATGCCACTCTGGCATAAGAATTATTTTTAGCTGAAGGCAATTGAAAAGAAGTGGCCCTTCCTACAATCTGATGCCCATAGAAGCTCAAACTCCTTTTCCTTTCTCTTAGCACTTCTTTGAAAAAATATTGTTCTTCTGTTAGGATGCTACAGAAGCCCAAACAGATAAGGTACTGAAAGGTGTGTCCGCACAGCCATTATAATGGGTCAAAGGTGTCCACTCAGGGCGTCAGATACTCTCCTTCAGAGCAACTCCTCCCCTCCTGCCCCCCCAACCCCCGCTTTCCCTTCAGGAACTCCTTAAATTACTCCCCAAAGTCCCTTCCAATAAATTCAGTGAAAAGCTTTAAGGGACAGACTTTATTTCAATCAACCCACTCATGCTCCTAACAATCAAATAGCACTTACTAGTTTAGGATACATTTGAGTTTAATGGGATTTACCCCATAGAAATGGCCTTCTCATAGCTTCTTTATAGCAGCATTTGAGCGGCCTAGCTAACTCAATCTCCCAGGCTCACCTGTCAACCTGGCATG
Organism: Myotis lucifugus; assembly: GCF_000147115.1. Classification (NCBI taxonomy): domain Eukaryota; kingdom Metazoa; phylum Chordata; class Mammalia; order Chiroptera; family Vespertilionidae; genus Myotis; species Myotis lucifugus. The sequence continues at coordinate 2,463 of NW_005877198.1, forward strand.
CTCGGAATGACTGGGGAGCAGTGAATGAGCAGGAGCAGTGAATGAGTGGCCTTCACTGGGGAACTCCCAGGCGGCTCTGCGGAAAGTTGCAGGGGCTGTACAGAATGACAATAGGTGTCTGCAAGGCTCTGAGTGCACTCTTTGTGTTTAGAAAGGGACTTTGCCCTAGCCAGTTTGGCTCAGTGGATAGAGTGTCGGCCTGCGGACTGAGGGGTCCCAGGTTCAATTCCAGTCAAGGGCACATGTCCGGGTTGTGGGCTCCATTCCGGTAGGGGGCATGCAGGGGGCAGCCAATCAATGATTCTTTCTCATTATTGATGTTTCTATCTCTCTCTCCCTATCCCTTCCTCTCTGAAATCAATAAACAAAATATATTTTAAAAATATAAATAAATAAATAATTAGAAAGGAACTTTATTCTTGTTAATACTAGTAAGTAAAGTATTACTACTATGGAAAACTAATTCTTAGAATATTCTATTAAGAATGATTTTTAAAAAATAACATTATAGAAAGTATCCCCTTTTTCATATTTCCATTGTCAGAATCAGCATTTACAGGAGAAATTACAATTTTGAGGATTAAATCCCATTGCTTTCCCCAATATTCTATATAAAATGCCCTGGTTATGGGAGAAAAGTACATGTCAGATCTTTCAATTCACATCAGTCACCTCTGCTCTGGCAGAAATGTGAGATTCTTTGGCCAGCGTGGGGGAGGGGAGGGGAGCTAAACCTCACCTGCATCTGTAGGACTAACCCGTGGAACTTAAATTCAAGGCAGGCTTTCAGAAAACTGGAGAACGTGAACATGAAACTTCAAAATAATCCCTCAAAGGAGAATTTATACAATGCAGGACACACACATTCACTTTTCTACAGAAGACTTTTGAAGGCACTACTGTTCCTAAAGAACAGCAGGCAAATATGAACCAGAAGACATAGATTCACAGCTAAACAAGCCCAGGACGGGGCTGCACTGAAGGTGGGCGTGGCTCTGGTTATATTTTACACTTGAGGGCTGGATACTCAGAGGGCAGAGGAGGCAACCTTTAGGAGACCGAGGCCCGGGAGCAAACGGTAATTGTGGGGTCCGTGGCCCTGAGAGAGGGCAGGGCCCAGGCCACCTGACACCGAGTCAAGGGGCCAGTTACTGGCACATGCCATGTGCCTACACACCCTGCCAGCTCCCAGCACTGATGGCAGGGTGCTCGACGCACAGTATCAAGAGTGATCACGGAGGCCCACCAACGTTGTGCAGGAGAAACAGAAGAAATTAATTCATGGAGAACAAACTGCCCTTCAAAAAGTATAATACATCAGACAGATGTGAGAGGATGTTATGTCCACCACAGCATTATTCAGGGTAGCCAAGACATGGAAACAACCTAAATGTCCTTCAGCACATGACTGGATAAAGAAGAGTGGCACATATATACGCTGGAATACTCCTCAGCCATAAACAGAGATGAAATACTGTCATATGTGACAACATGGATGCATCTTGAAAGTATCATACTAAGCAATGCAAGTCAGATAGATAGGACAAGAATCATATGATTTCACTCATATGTGAGATATAAAACAGAAAGCAACAAACAAGCAAACTAAACAAACACACAGACACCAGTATGGTGGTTACAGAGGAAAAGGGAGATGGAAAGAGGATGAAGAGGGTAAACAGCGTCAAATACACGGTGACTACACTTGGGGCGGTGAGCACACAATGCAGTCAATATACAGATACATAGAACGGTACACCTGAAACATGATGCTACTAAGAAATGTTACCCCAATAAATGTCACTTAAAAAAGTAACTAGAAATCTTGAAAATTTAAAATTGATCACTAAAAATAAAGGGGGGGGGGGGTAGGAGCAAGAAGAGATAAGTTGAAAGTAGAGGGAATATAACCAGAAAGCAAATTAGTGAGCTAGAAATTGGAGGAGGGAAGTCCATAGTCAAATATTTGGGAAATACATACTTTTATTTTCTTTATTTTAAAGGATCCGAGAAGTCCAATAATTTTTTTTAAAATCTAACTTTATTATACAGTTTTAGCCAAAGCAATTTTAAGTAGGCATTTGCTTTAGTTACTCCTTTGGGAAATGCCATAGACTACAAAAACAGACAAGTACACACTAACCCTAACACCAGACAGAAGGAAATTTGAGCTATTTCACCTCCGTGTACAAGTACCTTTGTTGATTCAGGTATTTCACACTTATCTTCTCATTATTCTGTACAACCTCTGGGATTCAGATACAAAGAAAGAAGAAAAAGACCCAAATTGGGGTCATATCAGTGACGTGCCAGTCATTAAGCTATTTTCTATCAGCTCCAAAACTTCCCTCTTAGGTGTTCCCTGTCTGCGTGTAGACACTCTGCAAACTACCTTCCCCTTGGCCAGCTGGCCTCCTTTAGCTCCAGCCAGAATGGGGCCTCAGGGAGGCTGAAGGCTGGGGGGTGGGGAAGGTGCCACTCCTCCTGCATGGCTGCCATGCCTGTGATCAGTGGCCCTGGCCGCAGCTCTGCACCTGGCAGCAGTTGGTCCCTTTCACCTGCAATGGGGTCCCGCTAGCACTCCCAGAGCAGCCGCAGAGCCACTAGAGGTGCCTGGCGCCCTCCTCACCCCTCGGGTCCCAGCTCTGAGAGCCCCTCCAGGCTCCCAGCTGCTCCAGTGGCTCCCTATCATTCCCGGGGTGGGAGCTCTCCCTGCACTTAGTCTCTGCGTTAGTCACTTTGCTTTTTGTCCTTCCAAGGCTTCTTTACTCCTCCACTAGTTCTCGGACCAGTTCTCTATGTTAAATTGCCCCTATTCAGATAACTAGGGTAGTTTCTATATTTCTGACTGGACCCAAATGATAACGCAGGAATGGGAAGGAAAGGGTGAATACAGACGAATGTAGTCAGTGCTTGCCCGTTTCAAACTTTCCTACTGTAAGTACCATCAGATGTATAAACAGCTACTACTCTATACGCACAGAGATGGGTCACCAGCTCCATCGAGCAAACACCGCCCGTGGCAGAGCCTGACCCAGCAGAGACTCCGGTCAGCCTTTTCCTGAGTGAATGCATGCATGAAGGCACAGGGGGACCAAGGGAGACCCACTCCCATCTGCAGCTGGAAGGAGTACCTTGAGGGCTCTGAGCTGAGGGGACGGCATTCAGAAGGGCATGTTTAAGGGGTCAGAAGGTCACTGCACTTCCAACCACGAGACGGAAGCCGAGGTGACTACAGGGCTTTTAGGCGTGTGGATGCACTCGTTTGGGGACAGACTTAAGCTGCTCCACATGACACAGGAGAAACTGCTCAGTGCGTGGGAGAGGATGGGAGAACATCTGAGGAGGGCCTGGGCCTGCCATGCCTTCAGGTGACTCTGAAACCTTCAGCATCATCCGGCTCACTGAGGCTTTGGGGGAAGAGCACTTTCTGCCTAATATCCAGAGATGCTGAGCTCCATACTGAACTCAGCACAGGCAAGAGCAGACACGCATGATGTCTCCTAACGCCAGAGGCATGTCATTTTCCCACACCAATTCCCCAATTCTCTACACACCAAGGTGGCCAACAACTCAGTTCAACTCCCAGAGCTGGCACATACCCCACAGGTTAAGGGTTCAGTCCCAGAAGACTATTCCTACTGCAGACACCAGCGCAAATGGGGTTCTCAGGCAACATGTACTTCTACCCAACCGACGACAAAACAGGTGGTTCCCCTGGGCCTACCCTCAAGTTCAAAAATTCTCTACAGCTCACAGAACTTGGGAAAGTGCTTTACAGTATATTACCAAGCAAAAGCCAATGGAAGACATGCATAATGTGGGCAGTGAGCAGAGCGCCTAGCCCGCTGGACATGCCCCCTGCCCAGGCAACGTGTAGCTGTGTCCACCACCTGTTTAGAGTTTTAATCCAGGTTCATTACATAAGAATGATTAAGTGATTAGCCAGTGTTGACTGAACTCAATCTCCCAGTCCCCTCCCCAACTCAGAGGTGGGTTAGGAAAGGGACTGAAAGTGCCAACCTTCTAAGCAGCCAGCCTCTCCCTGGAAACTAAGGTCCACCAGGAGTCACCACATTAACACAAACTCAGGTGTGGCAAAAAGGGGTTTGTTATAAATACAAAGGACGCTCCCACCACCCAGGAAAGTCCACGGGTTTTAGGAGCTCTGTGCCCTCCGCATCCCCGCCTGTTACCAGTGGAAGTGCAGTTCTAGGTATACCACAGGAAAGGAATTTCTTGGGACTCGCAAGTGAGGATGAGTGGTCTTTATTTCCACCCGAGTTTCCAATATCCCTTTCCCTTCATCCTGCCATGGAAGAAGTCCAAGCTTGTCTTCAGCAGAGCTAGAATTCAGGCCCCTTCCCAGAGTGAATGCTCCATTTAAAGTCCAGTCCAGTCCAGTCCACCATCTGGCCAGCTTAGCTTGTGTCCCCAGCTGCAGTCCATTGCTTGTGGGGTCCACAGGCCATGGGCCATGAGGCTGCTTAAGGCCACATGGCAAGCGAGCACACAGGGTGAGTGCAGGGCACAGAGCAAGAGCGCCAGAGCACATGAGCAGAACAAGAGAGAACTCTTTGGGGAGTGTAAGTATCCTTCAGGATTTCACGGGTTTGCGTGGCTCAACCCCCTTAACCAATTGTCTTTTTCCAGGTTAGACTGACAGCAAGAATCTCCCCTACATCACCCCACTTTCCTGTGCATGCACCATCTCTCTTTGGTTGGACCCCTCCCCGCAGTGGTCTGCAGGGATTGGACTGGTGGTTCCCTGGGGAGTGCAGAGCTGCAGCTGCCTGGTGAAGCTGCCCAGATGACTATCTTATCATGTCTGGCCTCCCCTTTGCTCTCTTCCAATTATTAATATTAATATTAATAACTACCTAATTGCGATAACAATACCCCACATCACATGGTAAAATTGTCAGCTTTATGAGAATTACAGCAGTTTCTTATCCTGCTCTCTGCTCCCTTCTCATTCTACAATCCTAAAAACAAAAAAGATAAATTTTGTTATACAGCCATGAAATGTATATTGTGCCTGTAAAAAAGGATTCAGAGCTGTTAGTATATAAGGCACTGCACTCTGAGGGAATGAAACCAAGTTAATGAAGCACACATGAAAAATCACTCCTAATTACCCATTCTATGATATTTCAAAGAAATGCTAATACAAATTCTAATTGCACTATATGGTTTATATTACTTGTAAAAAACATAAAAGCCTAAACCACAAATGAATTAAGAATTGAACTAGGAAAAAATCATTTAAGTAGACTTTGGTAGATCTGTTATGTAGAAAGATAAAATACTGATGGCCAAAAGGCATTAGACATAGAATACAAAGAATTTCCTTTCTTTGGAAAACCATTAGAATAAAAAGATGTTTACATTAACACTGCAAGTATTTAGTAAGCACTTCCTGTGCAGTACGACTGGTTTAAATGTGGTTTTGTAGGAAGACATCAAGCTAAATGTCCATTCATTTGATAAGCCTTTCTTGAACTTTTACATATTGCACTCTATGTATAAAGATAAATATCAAAGTCTTCGTTCTCCAAGCATTCCTAGGGGCAAGGAAGATACATGCATAGCACTGTGCCCCCAATCTGAATTTATGACAGATATCACTAATCAATCAGCTCCTTTTCCCCCACAGATGGTCTCGGGCTCAGAATCCTCCTCACACAGTGCTCCACGTGGGCACCACCAGCAAGAGCTGGACTACAAGGTACACCTACTTGCCTAGAGTCTACAGCAGTGATGGCGAACCTATGATACGCATACTCATTTTTTTGGTTGATTTTTCTTTATATATTTTAAATATATAAAATAAATATCAAAAATATAAATCTCCTCTACTTCCTGTCGCTGCGTCGGCAAGGTGGGGGAGCCGAGCTAGCTCGAATAAAGACTCTTATGCTTTTGCATCGGACTGGCTGGCTCCCTGATGTGGTTTCTTGGGGATCCTGAAATCTGGGCATAACATTTGGGGGCTCGTCCGGGATCCCCAAAACCATTGAGGGACCCCCCCAATCCATAGAGTCTGACTGGCCGCGGACGCTGCCGGTCCTTCCATTGCTCACAGCCAGAACCTGGTCAGTCATCAGATGCTGAAGCTAATGAAACCTGTCTACCAGTGCCTGGAGTGCAATCAACTCAGAATGACCCCACTCCTGAGCGCTTACTCATTGGAAGCTCTGATTGGCTACTACTGACATCATAGGACTCTCTGGGCTGTGATTGGCGGACCAGATCCTGTCCCAGGCCCCTGGCGCAGATTCAAGCAACAGCGGCCTCCTGATCACCACACGCTCTGCCTGGGGAACAGTTGCTGTGTGTGAAGCCTCCCTCCACCAGCCAGAAGAGCCACCACAGCTGTGAACAGCACCCACCAGAGGCTCTGCTATCAACAGAGGAGCCGCTGCTACCACAACCGCCCAAGGAGCAACCACAGCCCGAG
>NW_005877199.1:0-8922 GCF_000147115.1 Myotis lucifugus
GAGTTTTACCAACATGAGGACAAGTTTTCATAGAAAATATATTCCATGATATCCTTCAGGGATTTAAACCTGCTTCTTTTCAAAAAACTCCAGCCAATTTAGCCCAAATTAGTAAAATATGAACAGTATTCTCTTTATTTAAAAGACTTCATACATAAATTCTGAGCTTTATAAATGGCAATTTCTTCATGTGTGAAAAGAACTTTCTTAAGGAAAACGCCACGTAAGTTAGCCAGAATTGTAACATTATCAGTAATCTTGTCATTTCACAGCTTTTATACCTCTAATCTCGGTGTTTGAACTAGGCCTTAAGGAAAGTATGGCTGTATTTACTTGTATTTTCAGGGGTTTTCACACGTTTCTAATCATTTCCATGTATAATCATTCTGTATTTTAAGAGTTTTACCAACATGAGACAGTTTTCTTAGAAATATATACATGAATCTTCAGGATTTAAACTGCGTCTTTCAAAAAACTCCAGCCAATTCAGCCAAAATAGTAAATAGGAACAGTTTTTTCTTTATTTAAAGGCTTCATACATAAATTCTGAGCTTTATAAATGGCAATTCGTCATGTTTGAAAGAACTTTCTTCAGAAAAACGCCAAGTAAGTTAGCCAGAATTGTAACATTATCAGTAATCTTGTCATTTCACAGCTTTATAACTCTAATCTCGGTGTTAGAATAAGGCCTTAACGAACGTATGGCTGTATTTACTTGTATTTCAAGGGATTTCACAAGTTTCTAATCATTTCCATGTACAATCATTGTGTATTTTAAGAGTTTTAACCATCATGAGACAGTTTTCTTAGAAATATGTACATGAATCTTCAGGACTTAAACTGCTTCTTTCAAAAAACTCCAGCCAATTCATCCAAAATAGTAAATAGGAACAGTATTCTCTTTATTAAAGGTTTCATACATGAATTCTGAGCTTATAAATGGCAATTCTTCATATTTGAAAGAACTTTCTTAGGAAAACGCCATATAAGTTAGCCAGTATTGTAACATTATCAGTAATCTTGTCATTTCACAGCTTTATACCTCTAATCTCGGTGTTTGAACTAGGCCTTAAGGAAAGTATGGCTGTATTTACTTGTATTTCAGGGGTTTTCACACGTTTCTAATCATTTCCATGTATAATCATTCTGTATTTTAAGAGTTTTACCAACATGAGACAGTTTTCTTAGAAATATCTACATGAATCTTCAGAATTTAAACTGCTTCTTTCAAAAAACTCCAGCCAATTCAGCCAAAATAGTAAATATGAACAGTATTCTCTTTATTCAAAGGCTTCATACAAAAATTCTGGACTCGATAAAGGGCAATTCTTCATGTTTGAAAGAACTTTCTTCAGAAAAGCGCCAAGTAAGTTAGCCAGAATTGTAACATTATCAGTAATCTTGTCATTTCACAGCTTTATACCTCTAATATAGGTGTTTGAACAAGGCCTTAAGGAAAGTATGGCTGTATTTACTTGTATTTCTAGGATTTTCAGACCTTTCTAATCATTTCCATGTACAATCATTGTGTATTTTAAGAGTTTTACCAACATGAGACAGTTTTCATAGAAATATATTCATGAATCTTCAGGATTTGAACTTCTTCTTTCAAAAAACTCCAGCCAATTCAGCCAAAATAGTAAATAGGAACAGTTTTCTCTTTATTTAAAGGCTTCATACATAAATTCTGAGCTTTATAAATGTCAATTCGTCATGTTTGAAAGAACTTTCTTCAGAAAAACGCCAAGTAAGTAAGCCAGAATTGTAACATTATCAGTAATCTTGTCATTTCACAGCTTTATACCTCTAATCTCGCCGTTTGAAAAAGGCCTTAATGAACGTATGGCTGTATTTACTTGTATTTCAAGGGTTTTCACACGTTTCTAAACATTTCCATGTATAATCATTGTGTATTTTAAGAGTTTCACCAACATGAGACAGTTTTCATAGAAATATATACATGAATCTTCAGGATTTAAACTGCTTCTTTCAAAAAACTCCAGCCAATTCAGCCAAAATAGTAAATAGGAACAGTATTCTCTTTATTCAAAGGCTTCATACATAAATTCTGAGCTTTATAAATGGCAATTCTTCATGTTTGTAAGAACTTTCTTAGGAAAACGCCATGTAAGTTAGCCAGTATTGTAACATTATCAGTAATCTTGTCATTTCACAGCTTTATACTTCTAATCTCGGTTTTTGAACTAGGCCTTAAGGAAAGTATGGCTGTATTTACTTGTATTTCAGAGGTTTTCACACGTTTCTAATCATTTCCATGTACAATCATTGTGTATTTTAAGAGTTTTACCAACATGAGACAGTTTTCTTAGCAATATATACAGGAATCTTCAGGATTTAAACTGCTTCTTACAAAAACCTCCAGCCAATTCAGCCAAAATAGTAAATATGAGCAGTATTCTCTTTATTCAAAGGCTTCATACATAAATTCTGAGCTTTATAAATAGCAATTCTTCATGTTTGAAAGAACTTTCTTCAGAGAAACGCAAAGTAAGTTAGCAAGAATTGTAACATTATCAGTAATCTTGTAATTTCACAGCTTTATACCTCTAATCTCGGTGTTTGAACAAGGCCTTAACGAAAGTATGGCTGTATTTACTTGTATTTCAAGGGTTTTCACACGTTTCTAATCATTTCCATGTACAATCATTGTGTATTTTAAGAGTTTTACCAACATGAGACAGTTGTCTTATAAATATATAAATGAGTCTTCAGAACTTAAACTGCTTCTTTCAAAAAACTCCAGCCAATTCAGCCAAAATAGTAAATAGGAACAGTTTTCTCTTTATTTAAAGGCTTCATACATAAATTCTGAGCTTTATAAATGTCAATTCGTCATGTTTGAAAGAACTTTCTTCAGAGAAACGCCACGTAAGTAAGCCAGAATTGTAACATTATCAGTAATCTTGTCATTTCACAGCTTTATACCTCTAATCTCGGTGTTTGAACAAGGCCTTAAGGAACGTATGGCTGTATTTACTTGTATTTCAAGGATTTTCACATGTTTCTAATCATTTCCATGTACAATCATTGTGTATTTTAAGAGTTTTTCAACATGAGACAGTTTTCTTAGAAATATCTACATGAATCTTCAGGATTTAAACTGCTTCTTTCAAAAAACTCCAGCCCATTTAGCCCAAATAGTAAATATGAACAGTATTCTCTTTATTTAAAGGCTTCATACATAAATTCTGAGCTTTATAAATGGCAATTCTTCATGTTTGAAAGAACTTTCTTAGGAAAACGCCTTGTAAGTTAGCCAGTATTGTAACATTATCAGTAATCTTGTCATTTCACATCTTTATAACTCTAATCTTGGTGTTTGAACTAGGCCTTAAGGAAAGTAGGGCTGTATTTACTTGTATTTCAGGGGTTTTCACACGTTTCTAATCATTTCCATGTACAATCATTGTGTATCTTAAGAGTTTTCCCACATGAGACAGTTTTCTTAGAAACATCTACATTTATCTTCAGGATTTAAACTGCTTCTTTCAAAAAACTCCAGCTAATTCAGCCAAAATAGTAAATAGGAACAGTTTTCTCTTTATTTAAAGGCTTCATACATAAATTCTGAGCTTTATAAATGGAAATTCTTCATGTTTGAAAGAACTTTCTTCTGAAAAACGCAGAGTAAGTAAGCCAGAATTGTAACATTATCAGTAATCTTGTCATTTCACAGCTTTATACCTCTAATCTCGCTGTTTGAACAAGGCCTTAATGAACGTATGGCTGTATTTACTAGTATTTCAAGGGTTTTCACACGTTTCTAAACATTTCCATGTATAATCATTGTGTATTTTAAGAGTTTCACCAACATGAGACAGTTTTCATAGAAATATATACAAGAACCTTCAGGATTTAAACTGCTTCTTTCAAAAAACTCCAGCCAATTCAGCCAAAATAGTAAATAGGAACAGTATTCTCTTTATTTAAAGGCTTCATACATAAATTCTGAGCTTTATAAATGGCAATTCTTCATGTTTGAAAGAACTTTCTTAGGAAAACGCCATGTAAGTTAGCCAGTATTGTAACATTATCAGTAATCTTGTCATTTCACAGCTTTATACTTCTAATCTCGGTGTTTTGAACTAGGCCTTAAGGAAAGTATGGCTGTATTTACTTGTATTTCAGGGGTTTTCACACGTTTCTAATCATTTTCCATGTACAATCATTGTGTATTTTAAGAGTTTTACCAACATGAGACAGTTTTCTTAGAAATATCTACATGATTCTGTCAGGATTTAAACTGCTTCTTTCAAAAAACTCCAGCCAATTCAGCCAAAATAGTAAATATGAACAGTATTCTCTTTATTCAAAGGCTCCATACATAAATTCTTAGCTCTATAAATGGCAATTCTTCATGTTTGAAAGAACTTTCTTCAGCAAAGCGCCAAGTTAGTTAGCCAGAATTGTAACATTATCAGTAATCTTGTCATTTCACAGCTTTATACTTCTAATCTCGGTTTTTGAACTAGGCCTTAAGGAAAGTATGGCTGTATTTACTTGTATTTCAGAGGTTTTCACACGTTTCTAATCATTTCCATGTACAATCATTGGGTATTTTAAGAGTTTTACCAACATGAGACAGTTTTCTTAGCAATATATACAGGAATCTTCATGATTTAAACTGCTTCATACAAAAACCTCCAGCCAATTCAGCCAAAATAGTAAATATGAACAGTATTCTCTTTATTCAAAGGCTTCATACATAAATTTTGAGCTTTATAAATGGCAATTCTTCATGTTTGAAAGAACTTTCTTCAGAGAAACGCCAAGTAAGTTAGCCAGAATTGTAACATTATCAGTAATCTTGTCATTTCACAGCTTTATACTTCTAATCTCGGTGTTTGAACCAGGCCTTAAGGAACGTATGGCTGTATTTACTTGTATTTCAAGGATTTTCACACGTTTCTAATCATTTCCATGTACAATCATTGTGTATTTTAAAAGTTTTCCCACAAGAGACAGGTTTCCTAGAAAAATCTACCTGAATTTTCCGGAATTAAACTGCCTTCTTCCAAAAAATCCCGGCCATTTAGCCCAAATAGGAAATATGAACAGGATTCTCTTTATTCAAAGGCCTCCATACATAAATTCTGAGCTTTATAAATGGCAATTCTTCATGTTTGTAAGAACTTTCTTAGGAAAACGCCATGTAAGTTAGCCAGTATTGTAACATTATCAGTAATCTTGTCATTTCACAGCTTTATACTTCTAATCTCGGTTTTTGAACTAGGCCTTAAGGAAAGTATGGCTGTATTTACTTGTATTTCAGAGGTTTTCACACGTTTCTAATCATTTCCATGTACAATCATTGTGTATTTTAAGAGTTTTACCAACATGAGACAGTTTTCTTAGCAATATATACAGGAATCTTCAGGATTTAAACTGCTTCTTTCAAAAACCTCCAGCCAATTCAGCCAAAATAGTAAATATGAGCAGTATTCTCTTTATTCAAAGGCTTCATACATAAATTCTGAGCTTTATAAATAGCAATTCTTCATGTTTGAAAGAACTTTCTTCAGAGAAACGCAAAGTAAGTTAGCAAGAATTGTAACATTATCAGTAATCTTGTAATTTCACAGCTTTATACCTCTAATCTCGGTGTTTGAACAAGGCCTTAACGAAAGTATGGCTGTATTTACTTGTATTTCAAGGGTTTTCACACGTTTCTAATCATTTCCATGTACAATCATTGTGTATTTTAAGAGTTTTACCAACTTGAGACAGTTTTCTTATAAATATATAAATGAGTCTTCAGGACTTAAACTGTTTCTTTCAAAAAACTCCAGCCAATTCAGCCAAAATAGTAAATAGGAACAGTTTTCTCTTTATTTAAAGGCTTCATACATAAATTCTGAGCTTTATAAATGTCAATTCGTCATGTTTGAAAGAACTTTCTTCAGAAAAACGCCAAGTAAGTAAGCCAGAATTGTAACATTATCAGTAATCTTGTCATTTCACAGCTTTATAATTCTAATCTCGGTGTTTGAACAAGGCCGTAAGGAACGTATGGCTGTATTTACTTGTATTTCAAGGATTTTCACACGTTTCTAATCATTTCCATGTACAATCATTGTGTATTTTAAGAGTTTTCCAACATGAGACAGTTTTCTTAGCAATATATACAGGAATCTTAAGGATTTAAACTGCTTCTTTCAAAAAACTCCAGCCAATTTAGCCCAAATAGTAAATATGAACAGTATTCTCTTTATTTAAAGGCTTCATACATAAATTCTGAGCTTTATAAATGGCAATTCTTCATGTTTGAAAGAACTTTCTTAGGAAAACGCCATGTAAGTTTGCCAGTATTGTAACATTATCAGTAATCTTGTCATTTCACAGCTTTATACGTCTAATCTCGGTGTTTGAACTAGGCCTTAAGGAAAGTATGGCTGTATTTACTTGTATTTCAGGGGTTTTCACACGTTTCTAATCATTTCCATGTACAATCATTGTGTATTTTAAGAGTTTTACCAACATGAGACAGTTTTCTTAGCAATATATACAGGAATCTTCAGGATTTAAACTGCTTCTTTCAAAAAACTCCAGCCAATTCAGCCAAAATAGTAAATATGAACAGTATTGTCTTTATTTAAAGGCTTCATACATAAATTCTGATCTTTATAAATGGCAATTCTTCATGTTTGAAAGAACTTTCTTCAGAAAAACGCCAAGTAAGTTAGCCAGAATTGTAACATTATCAGTAATCTTGTCATTTCACAGCTTTATACCTCTAAGCTCGGTGTTTGAACAAGGCCTTAACGAACGTATGGCTGTATTAACTTGTACTTCAAGGGTTTTCACACATTTCTAATCATTTCCATGTACAATCATTGTGTATTTTAAGAGTTTTACCAACATGAGACAGTTTTCTTAGCAATATATACAGGAATCTTCAGGATTTAAACTGCTTCTTTCAAAAAACTCCAGCCAATTCAGCCAAAATAGTAAATATGAACAGTATTCTCTTTATTTAAAGGCTTCATACATAAATTCTGAGCTTTATAAATGGCAATTCTTCATGTTTGAAAGAACTTTCTTCAGAAAAACGCCAAGTAAGTTAGCCAGAATTGTAACATTATCAGTAATCTTGTCATTTCACAGCTTTATACCTCTAATCTCGGTTTTGAACAAGGCCTTACAGAATGTATGGCTGTATTTACTTGTATTTCAAGGGTTTTCACACGTTTCTAATCATTTCCATGTACAATCATTGTGTATTTTAAGGGTTTTACCAAGATGAGACAGTTTTCTTAGAAATATCTTCATGAATCTTCAGGATTTAAACTGCTTCTTTCAAAAAACTCTAGCCAATTCAGCCAAAATAGTAAATAAGAATAGTATTCTCTTTATTTAAAGGCTTCATACATAAATTCTGAGCTTTATAAATGGCAATTCTTCATGTTTGAAAGAACTTTCTTCAGAAAAACGCCAAGTAAGTTAGCCAGAATTGTAACATTATCAGTAATCTTGTCATTTCACAGCTTTATACTTCTAATCTCTGTGTTTGAACAAGGCCTTAATGAAAGTATGGCTGTATTAACTTGTATTTCAAGGGTTTTCACACGTTTCTAGTCATTTCCATGTACAATCATTATGTATTTTAAGAGTTTTACCAACATGAGACAGTTTTCTTAGAAATATCTACATGAATCTTCAGGATTTAAAATGCTTCTTTCAAAAAACTCCAGCGAATTCAGCCAAAATAGTAAATAGGAACAGTATTCTCTTTATTTAAAGGCTTCATACATAAATTCTGAGCTTTAAAAATCATAATTCTTCATGTTTGAAAGAACTTTCTTCAGAAAAATGCCAAGTAAGTTAGCCAGAATTGTAACATTATCAGTAATCTTGTCATTTCACAGCTTTATACTTCTAATCTTGGTGTTTGAACAAGGCCTTAACGAACGTATGGCTGTATTTACTTGTATTTCAAGAGTTTTCACAAGTTTCTAATCATTTCCATGTACAATCATTTTGTATTTTAAGAGTTTTACCAACATGAGACAGTTTTCTTAGCAATATATACATGAATCTTGAGGATTTAAACTGCTTTATTCAAAAAACTCCAGCCAATTCAGCCAAAATCGTGAATAGGAACAGTTTTCTCTTTATTTAAAGGCGTCATACATAAATTCTGAGCTTTCTAAATGGCAATTCTTCATGTTAGAAGGAACTTTCTTCAGAAAAACGCCAAGTAAGTTACCCAGAATTGTAACATTATCAGTAATCTTGTCATTTCACAGCTTTATACCTCTAATCTCGGTGTTTGAACAAGGCCTTAAAGAACGTATGGCTGTATTTACTTGTTTTTCAAGGGTTTTCACACGTTTCTAATCATTTCCATGTACAATATTTGTATATTTTAAGGGTTTTACCAACATGAGACAGTTTTCTTAGCAATATCTACATGAATCTTCAGGATTTAAACTGCCTTCTTTCAAAAAACTCCAGCCAATTCAGCCAAAATAGTAAATATGAACAGTTTTCTCTTTATTTAAAGGCGTCATACATAAATTCTGAGCTTTCTAAATGGCAATTTCGTCATGTTAGAAGGAACTTTCTTCAGAAAAACGCCAAGTAAGTTAGCCAGAATTGTAACATTATCAGTAATCTTGTCATTTTACATCTTTAGACATATAATCTCGGTGTTTGAACAAGGCCTTAACGAATGTATGGCTGTATTGACTTGTATTTCAAGGGTTTTCACACGTTTCTATTCATTTCCATGTACAATCATTTTGTATTTTAAGAGTTTTACCAACATGAGACAGTTTTCTTAGCAATATCTACATGAATCTTCAGGATTTAAACTGCTTTATTCAAAAAATTCCAGCCAATTCAGCCAAAATAGTAAATAGGAACAGTTTTGTCTTTACATAAAGGATTGATACATAAATT
>NW_005877200.1:0-8922 GCF_000147115.1 Myotis lucifugus
TCCCCAGGGCCTGAGTGTAAAGGCGCCAGCTGCCGAAACACTAGGTCTCCACTCCTTCAATGCTGGCTATTCGCAGCAGTTAAGTCAGTGTTCTCAACTGAATTCTACCTTCCACAAGTCATGGAAGGTACTTTTCCAACAATGGTTTCTGTGGGCAAATACATTTGAGGGAGTGATTCATTTGCCTCACACATGTGCCCTCAATTTCCCGAGAGTGAAAAGCATATTACATAGTCAAGGTTTTAAGATCTACAGGACACAGAAAGCTGTTTAATTGTGTTTCCCAAATTATTTGACTATGAAACTTTTTTAAAACATAAACATTTTCCTTCCAGGGAATGCGTATTCCAATAAGATAACCTCAGAAATCTTTTTACTTGAACCAGTGTGAAGTCCGTTTCTGACACATTCCAAAAGAGTTCAGACTTCTGAAGAGATGCAGCTGCAACCAAACTGAGCCAAAGTGGGATTCAGAGTCTGGCTGATTTCAAAGTACAGGTGATGCCTCAGAGACAATCCTCCCACGGGAATCTTCTGGGCTTTTTTGCTGAAAGAGGAAGGGGAATAAGGCCACAGCATTGTTGGAATAAACAAAAATTGCTGAAGGAAGTGTTCTTCAAAGAAGAGAATAGAGCAATATCTGCATATTCATCAGCAGGACATACAGGGGACATCCAGGAAAATGCAGGGAAACTGAGGAGGAGGCATGGCTGAGGTCCTCCAGGTAAACATGGAGGCATTAAACTTTAAAGTCAGCCTCTTTGTACCCTCAGGTTAGTGAGGATCAGGCTTGCTCAGGTGACATCAGTGACAGCTGCCTCATAATGTATTGAGCTATCTGCAAGGTGGTGAGCTCCCTGTCACTAGAGGGATGTGAGCAGAGAGCATGAGCGGGGTAGTAGGTTTGAACATCATTCTTCAGTCGTCCCAGGACCACCAGCCCATGAATTTCTCCACCATGTGGCAGCCTGGGCCCCACACAAACCTACCCATTCAGGACCTCTAGGAAGCAGTCGGTTTTGCTACTTTAATGACACCCATTAACATGTGGGACTTGTCAGTTGTATCAGTGCTTCTCAGCCTTAAAAGTATACACATGGTCTTGGGATCTTGTTCAATGCAGACTCTGCTTCAGTGGGTCTGGGATGAGGGACTGATAATCTCCTCGGGTTTTAATGTTTCTGAATCACAGGGCTTAGAGGACTTCAAAAATTTCAATCCGGGCCCCCCATATTATGATGCTTTGGCTGAAGACGGGACCATCCATTGGAACAGAAGCCTAACAAGGAAAATAGGATTATATTCTGACAGGCAGGCCAGATCAGCAGGAAACAAGACCCTTCTCATGAATGGGCTGAGTACTCTCAAAGGGACCAAGGCCTATGTGCAAGGAAAGAGTTTAAATATTATAAAATAAAGGTACCATATGCTAGACACTTTAAAGCATCATTAGATTTGTTGTTATAATAGCTCTACAAAGTAAGCATTAGTGTCCCATGTGATGGAGGAGCAAACAGAGGCATGTGTGGTTATCATTAAGTAATATTCCTGTTGTCTTCCTTCTAGGAGCATGGGCGGGGCTGGGGAAGGAGGGATCTGCACTTCTTGGCACCTTGTGTTTGGGGCAATGAATTGTGAGTGAAAATGACAGGAGGAACAATTAATTGTTGGTGTGAGTCCCTCCAGGCTACCTTTTCCTCTATCACTGTGATTGACAATATTCAAGATGGTGCGGCTCCATCTGTGGGGCCCTTTAATGTGGAGAAAGCAGAGTCCTCAAGTGACCCTAAATAGACACACAGCATGCATGATAAATACTCCTTTGTTGTATATGCTACTGAGATTTTAGGACTGTTTGTTACTGTGACCTGCCTTGTTTATCGTAACTGATTCATGCAAGGAAGCTGCAACAACTAGGACTTCACAGGGGTAAGATTTCATGTAGACTTGGGTAATTTCAGAGCCTCTGAAGTCAGTGCAAGGCAAGGGATGGGTATCTCCAAATCTGTGGCAAATCTTCCATTCCCTGTATCCACAGCTCAAGACCCTCATACCTCTCAGATTTGCAGCCATTGGTTGAGACACCATCAGCGGAGCCTCTCTGTGGACAAGATGAGCAAGTGAATTTGCTGGGACTGAGGTGCCATAGGGATGGCAGCTGGATCACAAAGACATCCATCGGGTCCTAGGGCACTGTGGTGGGTAGAAGAGGCAGAGGAAGATCCTATGTGGGTCACAGAAACCACACTCCATTCCAGGCCACTCACCAATAGGTCAGCATAGATATAGGAAAAGGCCCTGAATCTCACAGTAGGAAACAGCGATCCCAATCACTGTCAGACTCAAATCCTTGAGCCCATCTGAGCCAATAAAAGCCACCACCACTAAATGGAGCCCCTAGGAAATAGGAAGAGCTGATGACCATGAAGAGAGAACAGAACTGAGAGAGAAAGATCAGAGCCAAGAGACAGGCCCAATCCCAGACCAAGGGGCCAAGCGTCGCCACGTTGCCATTCTGCTGTCCTCACAGGATGCTGACACGAAGGAAAGGAAGCTTACTGGGAGCTTCTTGGGAAGGCTTAGGGTCTCAAGTCGCAGGAGATTGACTCTCAGGGTGAGAGAGTCTCCGCTGGTAAGACAGAGGGAGCCTGATTCATCTGATGAGGCAGGACACACAAGGCCAGGTCCCAGTGGAGCTCCCCAGTGATGATGGCACCTGCTCTGTCCTGGTCCTTAGTCACCAAGAGCGTCTCAAACTGGTTGGCCACATTCTGGAATCATGAGGGAGACTTATTAGGAAGCCCGAAGCCTGTATCCCACCCCTGACCTACTGAATTCAAACCTCCTGATGATACAGCCCTGGACTCACTCTATATTTCAAAATAAGTTTGATGTAGCAGCAACATTTGAAAACCAAGAATGCACGACTTACCTAACTCCTGGACACTGGTGACTCCTGACCAACTGCTCCTGGGGTTCAGCACTTACAGTTTCCCTTAAGTTGCCTTGCTCAACTCCATTAAGACCGCAGCCTCTGCAGTGCTGCAGGACACACACAATAACATGTGCATCACAATTTCCATAGCTAACTTCCTGGCCTTTTCGCAATTCCAGACAGGTGCAAACCATTATTTTCTCTAGAAGCCTCAGTAATTATTTTCTGTAAAGCGTCAGACAAAAAATGTTTTTGGTTTTGTGAGCTATTGTAACCACTCCACTCTGCTGTCATAGTGCAAACATAGCCACAAACAAAATGTAAACAGAAGAGCACGGGGGTGTTCCAATAAACCTTTATGGGAACTGAAAAGTGAGTGTCATATCATGTTCACCTGTCACAAAATATTCTTTTTTAAATTTGTTTTCAGTTACTTACAAATATAAAAACCATTCTCAGCTCATGGGCCCTACAGAATGATGCTGGATTTTGTCTGCAGACCATAGTTTGACAAGCCTTGCTCTAGGATGTAAGAAGGGTACATATATTCTCCTTGTGCCATGTCTCTTCAAGGATGATTGGTAATACCTAGCCTCACCATGGCCTCCAGGGAGAGATGGAGTTGTGTACTCTGCCCCACTTGCCATCACAGCTCAGTAGCTGACAAGGTCTGCCCCCATCCAATGACAGAGTAGGAAGATGCCTTTAGGATGAGATTTTGGAGGTCACCAAAAGTGTTACACTTCTCCTCCCACAGCAGACTCCCCGAGAATCTGGCCAAGAAAGACCCAAAAACTCCTGTAAACTGCACTAGAAAAATGGCTGCAGAACTTAGCCAATCTCAGGGAAGGGTTGCACCCAGTTGTGGCAAGCAAGCCTTTGCCCCCAGCTCCTCCCACACTGCAGACATCACCAGAGGATCCCTTCTCTACTGAACCCACAATGCTCTCAGCTAAATCCTGCAGGGTGGAGGCTGAACAGCATAAAGGCATTGATTTGTTTTCCACCTGCATCTCCACTGAGACCAAGACTCAAATGACAACAAAGCAGAAGTAGCCCCACCCAGCGCCAGGGTTGAGGGCATCCAGACATTATGAGGGCTGCTGTGTCACGCCTGCTGCCAGGAATGTGGTGTCCCATCTGCTTTGCACACCAGACACAGGGCAGTCTGAAAATGCTCTTCTCTGACTGTGAATCTTCTGAGGTTGTAGAAGTTGCCTTTGCCTCCTCTGTGCACAAGGGGCAGGCAAAGAATGAGGTGTTGGAGACGGGGGTAAGAAGACACTGAAAGGGAGTTTAGAACCCTCTGTGGCCACATCTTCCATCCCACAGGCTCCTGCAAACTTTTTCTGTAGCCAGAGACGAAATATTTTTGGCTTAGGGGTCATACATTTGCTGTTACAACCATTCCTCTCTGATCTTGAGGGCCTGAATGCAGCCAGAGATAAGATGTCAATGACTGGGTGTGGGCCATGTTCCAATAAAACTTTACTGACAAAAACAGTCAGTGGGTCAAATTTGGCTGACAAGGAGTTTGCTGATTTCTGATTTAGGCTCTTCTCCTAAACAGATTTCATACCTCTCACAGATGGAAAGCATAAGCAAAAGATTGTTTGTGGTTAACCCTGTGTGGCTCCATCCCAGGAGAAAAATTATCCAAGGATGGGGTTACCATTTCCACAGAGGCTGAATGTGACCTTGAGGACGAAGGGAGTAAAACCAGAATGCCTTCCCTCACCAAATAATCTGCTCGGTGTGGTGGAAAGAGGCACATTCCCTGGAGCCAGTCTTTCTGGGTTCCAACCTCAACCATGCCAAGGATCAGCTGTGCAAAATCAGACCCATTTCTTAACCTTCCTGAGCCTCAGTTTCCTCCTCTGAACAATGGGGATGGTCATGGCACTGGCACCAGTCTAGGATAGCTGTGGTGAGGATTAAACTAATTAGCACACAGAGAGCATAGGAGTGGGCGTGACACACTGTGGCACTCAATACACGATACCTACTATTGGGCATGGAGCACTTGTCACATTAGACGGTTGGTGTATCTTCACATGGGTCCTCACAGCATGATCCTGGGTGGGATGCTGTTAACTCCATTCTACCGACAAGGAAGTGAGCCTGGAGAGGACAGGTTGTTTGGCCCCATGGCGGCAGCAGAGCTGAATGCAGTGATGTGAGCTTTTCTCTGAACCAGTGGTTCTCAGCCTGGGACAGTTGTGCCTCCAGAGGACGTTTAGTGACATCTAGAGACACTGCTGGTTGCCACAATTTGGCGGATTTTCTGCCTGGCATCTAGTAGGTGGAGACCAGGGATGCTGCTCAGTATCTTAATATGGACAGGACAGCCCCGGTCACAATGAGCTGTTGCATCTGAGAAGCCCTGTAATAAAGAAACAGGCTTAGCTGGGGTTTTCTCAAAGGCAGACAAGGATTCCACGGCATGGAGTCCATCTGGGAGGTGTTCCCAAGGAGCACAGGGAGGGGAGAGCTGAAGTGAGACTCGAAGGGGAGGCCGAGTAAAGGCTTAGTTCTCACTCCTGTTACCACTATGTGCACCGGGGGCTAGATCTCCTCGGGGACCTCTGGGAGACGAGCAGATCCACATTTCAGAGATTTCTCAACTGAGGGTGAGGGAGCTTGGTGCCTGTTCCCCACCTCCTGCCAATCACTGGTGAGGGCTGCTCCAGGGAGTACTGATTCCCTGACACTTCTTTTGTGCCAAACCGCTGGGAAGAGAGATCCTAGAGGCCAGATAAATCTCTCAGGAAAGAGAAACAGCATCTGGGACCTGGCATTGGGGGGTTGTGCACAGAACCGGGGAGGTAGGCACAGTCAGCAAGTGTTCCACTGGTACATGCTGGACCCCCAGAGGCTAACGTTGACATCCCACAAATAAGGGATGTCCGTACCCAGCTTGGCTTCCAGCAATAGTCTACAGTAATGTGTTGGGGGATGAGCCCCTGTGGAGAGATCTGTCAGGGAAGATGGTACAGGGCATCTGGTCCTCACTAATGAATCAGCTCTCTGGTGGGGCTGTATGCCATGGACAGGCTGGGTGACCCCAGACCCTGATTCAGGGCAGGAATGGGCATGGCCATGAACATCTCAGGACACTCTGAGGCTCTTAGTGACACAGGAACATGAGATTTGTCTCCCAACTGGCCATGAAGGACTGTATGGAAGAAAACACACTAACCCCAGCCATGTAAGTCCTTACCACATAGCCTTCCCACACAGTGGTCCAACTCAGCGATGGACGAGAGAAGGAGCACTATGCAGCCGGGCATGGTTAGCTCAACCTCGCCAGGAAGGAATTCTACTTTCAAAAGAGCCTCTCTCTGCCCAGCCAAGGTCACTTTAGCAGAGGGAGGCTCAGAGCAATTATCCCTCTGATGGTATCAATGGGGCCACTGAGGGTGAAAGAAAAGGAGGTTAACAGAATGAACCTGTAACTAATACTGGTCTGTTTAACAGACATTCATACTGTGCCTAAAAAAATGCCAGGCCTCCTTCTAAGAACTTTTCAAATATTAATCCACTTTATCCTAACAATAGACTGGGGGCATAATGATCTTAACAGCAACAGCCTCCATTCACTAGCATCTGTCTCAGGGCAGTCAGCAGGCAAATTACTGAATATATTATCACATCCTGTGTTAATGTCAAGTGCTTCCTTCCTCTCTGCTGCTTTGCCAACCACTGATTGAGTGTCGACCTGGTGCAAGGCCGTATTCTATGGGCTTTATATTAAACATGTCATTATCTCATTGAGTCCTTTCAACAATATCTTGAAGTCTAGTAACAGCTTAATATCAGCTAAGACTCGGGTGTTCTCTCTGTGCTAAATACCTTATCTCATTTAATCCTCACAAAAGCTCTATTAAATGGGTGCTATCGACATCCCCACTTTACAGATAATGAAACCAAGTCACCGAGGTAAAAGGTAGTTGGCCAAGTTCAATCAGGATTCCAGAGACCATGTCACTGCCACTTCCCCATGCCAGCTGCAGGCCAGCCAAGAACAGAGGGGTTACTTATTAGCTCAGAAAAGAGTGGTTGTTTCTCATTGCAGGGAAACTGAGGCCACTAAGATACACACTTCCTGATTCTAAGTCTCCCTGCTGACCCCAGAATCCAGACCTCTTGTCCTCTAGTTCCAAACTGCTGAGTCATTTTGGCGATCAAGTGCACCAACACGGCAGCTTACCAAATTGGGACTGCAGCCTGGGGGAGAGGAACCTGAACAGGTCATCCACAGCCTGGTCCTCTTCCTTGTCTGAAGGTGTGGACTCGGTGAAACCCCAATGGCTTCACGTGTGCAATTTGGGACGTACTTTGACCTGAAAAACATGTCTCAGTGCAGGCTCCCTGGGACCCACCTGTTCCCGAACCTGCACAGCCTGAGGCTCTCGATGGGGTGTCCATGAGCTCACAGAGCCACACAAGAGCCGGTTGGTAAGAATGACCCCTCCCCATGGCTGACACCACCGTTAGACTCCTGGATCCCCTCAGTCACTCACCTTCCCCCACTGACACCAGAATGGTGGGTCCAGCTGCCCTAGAGGAGCAGCCTGTCCTCCAGAGAGGAGAGGAACTGCAGGAGGTGCCCGCCCCTGGGCAAGTGGAAGGGTGGCCTCTGGATCCAATCCTGCTGACCAGCACCACTGTCCCACTGCTGTCCATTGCACTGTGACCCGGCCACAAAAGTCCCAACAGGAAGTCATTATAAAGCAAGGTGATGGGGACCCTCCCGGACAACACATCCCCCAGGCATGCCGAGCCAGACCCGTGGACCTGCTCTGAAAGTCTGGGAAAGGGCTGGGCACAAGGACAGGGGCAGGTTTTACCTCTCCTGGTCCCTCTCATCCCACCTGGCATGGTTGTTGACTGGAAACTGTAGGACAGGAGCAAAAGAAATGTGATTGGTCTCCCATCAAAGGAAAAGAAGGCTCCCAAACACCCTATGCCCCTCAAGCCCCCTCTAACAAATCAACCTCACCTATTTCTGCATGAAGGCTGTTAGACCTGCCCCTTCTCAAGGCAGTAGTTGACTCTCATTAGCATGTGTTGAGCACTTGCTGTATATAAGCATGGCACATTAAAGGCACCATCGAATTGTAGTACTCAAAATTAAGTCATGTCTATTTTACAAATGATAAAACTGAGGCTCAGAGATGTTATGTACCTTATCGCGGTTCACAAAACTGATTAGTTGCAGGGCCTAGACCTGAACGCAGGTCTGTCTCATTAAATAAGCTCAATATGTTGTGCCTTAGTGAGCCACATGTCCCTTGCTTTCCACAGCAGGATGTCTCTCTGCTTGTGAATAGACCTTCTTGGAGCTTTAAAGGAGACCTCTAACCATAAATCCCAGATCTGCAGAGCACTGACTTGGGAGCGACAAATATCTGGATTCCAGTCCAGGCTCTGGACATCATAGGTTGTGTGTCTTTGTGCCAAGCTGCTTCCTCACCTCTAAACTGGGATTGACAGTGCCCCTATCACTGGGTCTTCATGATGATTAAATAAAAGAAATGTAGACACTGGCTGGGTAGCTCAGTTGGTTAGAGCATTGTCCTGATATTGATATGCCCAGGTTGCAGGTACAATCCCCCTTTTCAGGGCACATACAGGAATCAGTCAATGAATGCTTCTCTCTCTCTTTCTTTCTCCCTGTCTTTCTTTCTCTCTCTCTTTCTTTCCCCACCACCCATTCCTCTCTATCTATCTATAATTAAATTTAAAAATAAATAAATATTTAGAACCATGTTTTACACATCACCTACACTCAGTAAGTGGCAGCATCTAACACCATGAGTTTGATGTTGAGCCATTAACATAAGTCATTTGATCCTCACAATAACCTGATGAATAGCTGCTGTATTGGTCCCATTGTGCAGATGGCAAAACCTAGGCTCATAGAGATGAAGCCCTTTGAATGAGTTTGCATAGGTAAAAAGGGATGTGGAATACGGGAGGGGGAC
>NW_005877201.1:0-8921 GCF_000147115.1 Myotis lucifugus
CTGAACTCCCTCCCACAGATGTGCCTTAGGGGCCTTCGCTTATCATGCAACACTACTCCATTAAAGCACACTTTGTCCTGGACTGGGTCTGTTCTGTGCCCAAATCTGCCTCCCCCCAGACTGGAAGTTCCTGGGGGCAATGCCTGGGTGTGACTCATCTCTAACCCCAGGTTGGCCAGAGCTGGTACTCAATAACCAATTGCTGAATTACTAAATCTCTGTGTAGATGGAGAATTCTCACCGAGTCCTTCTCCCCTCCCCCGCCCCGCACGTGCCCAGGCTGTGCCAGCCGCGGGCAGCCCGCCTCACCGGAGCTCCTGCTGGGCGTTGGTGGAGTCCAGCGTGTCCTCCAGCTCGCCCCGCAGGGCCTCCAGCTCCTCGCCCAGGTCCCGCCGCTGCTTCTCGGCCTTGGCCCGGGCCAAGCGCTCGGCCTCCAGGTCTTCCTGGGCCTCGGACAGTCCTGCTTGCGCCTCCCGCAGGGATTTGAGCAGCTGGGCGCGGGCCCCGCCCTCCTCCTCCGCCCTGTGGGCAGACGAGGACCAAGGAGTTAGCCACAGGAGCAGGCAGGGGGCAGGATGACTTCTCGGGGCGAAGAGGCCAGATGAGGACTTTGGGGCGACCCGTCTTGGGTTCAAATTCAGCTCTGCCCCTGGGCATGTGCCTCCAGTACTCAGCCTCAGTTTACCTAGCTGTAAAATGGGAACGACGCTGATAGTAATCCCAGGGACATTTATGAAGCTCCTACCACATGCAAGCCCTTTACTCCATGGTCTCATTCAGTGCTTATGACAAATGAGGAAACTGAGGCACAGGGTAGGGAAAGCCCTTGCCACGGTCACACGGTCAGTGAGTGGCAGAGCTGACCGCACAGACCCACCTCATGAGCCCTAAGGGACACAGCCTCTTGCAGAGAGAAGCTGAGTGGAGGGCCAGCGCAGACCGGGGCTGTGCAGATGGGTTTGCATCCCCTGCCGGGCCACCATCTGCCTGGCAAGTGACAGCCTCTCTGAACGGCAGGTCCTGGCCTGTGAGAGGACGTGAACAGCCACCTCCCAGGGTTGCTGCGGGAATGGCGACAAAAACAACGGGAGTGCAAAGGCGACCTGCTGTATGATCCCTGTTGTCAAGAACAGGAAAGTCTGCCTGGCCGGTGTGGCTCAGTGGATTGGGCATCGTCCTGTGCACCGAATGGTGACTGGCTCAATTCGATTCCGGGTCAGGGCACATGCCTGGGTCTCGGGTTCCGTCCCTGGTCAGGGTGTGTGCTGGAGGCAACTGATCAATGTTTCTCTCTCACATCAATGTTTCTCCCTCTCTGTCTCTCTCTCCCTCTCCCTTTCTCTCTCTCAAAATCAATAAAAAAAAACACGTTTGAAAAAAAAAGAATAGGAAAGTCCTATGTGGACAGTAAGCGGGTTGGTGGTGCCAGGGGCTGGGGGAGGGGGAATGGGAGTGACAGCTTAGGGGGCACCGGGCCTCCTTTTGGGGGTGATGAAAACATTCTGGAGCCCTAGCCGGTTTGGCTCAATGGATAGAGCGTCGGCCTGCAAACTGAAGGGTCCCGGGTTTGATTCTGGTCAAGGGCACATGCCTGGGTTGTGGGCTCGATCCCCAGTGGGGGGCGTGCAGGAGGCAGCCGATCAATGAGTCTCTCTCATCATTAATGTTTCTATCTCTCTCTCCCTCTTCCTTCCTCTCTGAGATCAATAAAAATATATTTTAAAAAAAGAGAAAATAACAAGACCATTGGAATAAAATAATGAAAAGTGGTTAACAGACACACCACCATTCACCGAGGGCCCAGGGTGTGCCAAGCGTTTGATGAGCACCTTCTTATTTAATTCTACACTCACCCCCATTTTACAGATAAAGAATCTGAGGCCACAGAGGTAATGTCACGTGGGTGAGGTCACATGGCCAGGAATGGAACCCAGAAGTCAGACTCCAGTTGTGTGTTCTTAACCACACACACACACACACACACACACACACACACGCACACACACCGTGTACCAGAGATTCTAAGAAGCACATCTTTCCTATAATCAAGGCGTCTCAGTTTGCATGAAGCACAGTGGGTCAAAAGCATCTGAAAACCCACTGCCCTATCCGGCACACAGTAGGCGCTCAATAATCGTGAATGGCTGTCGTAATGATTATGATTCCTCAGATGGTCAGACCGCTTTTCAAGTCACTGACTCTGGGCTGCTCGGGGTTGGGAGGGGAGTAGGGGGAGAAGAAACCGCATTTTCTGGCCTCGCTTCTGACCCGGAACCATGCAAGTTACTAGAACCAGGGCCTCGGTTCACTTTTCCCTTAAGCAGGCGGGGCTGGAACCCCCCGGGCTGTTTTACACAAGGGGACACTGAGGCTCAGAGGGGGTGGCGTGTGCACGGCTGTGCGTGGTTCTCCGCTGGGCTCTGCACCCGGAGGATCTCACCGCCAGGCTGTGCTTTGTGCCTGGCGCCCCGCCAAGCGCTCCTCCCCCTTCCCCAGGGCACCTGGCCAAGGCGGCCTGCAGCTCCTCCTCCTTGCGGCCCAGCTGGGCCCGCAGCTCCTCCACCCGCTGCTGCTGCTCCACCATCTGCTCCTGCAGCTCCGAGCTCTCGCCGTCCAGCCGCCGCTTCAGCTTCTCCAGCTCCTGGCGGCCCTTCTCCTCCTTCCGCAGGCGGTCTGGGGGCGGGGAGGGGACCATGGGCGAGGGCTCCACACCCACAGCCGCAGCTCCCACGGAGACCCACGGTCCCGCCCTCCCTTGCCGGGTGTGTGAGGCTCAGCTCAGCTCAGCCTCCTCTTTCCAGCTTCCCCTTCTCAGGGAGCACCCCAGACCCTGGGCCAGACCCCAGACTGTCCTCCCCCCGAAAGGACAGCCCCTGCTCCTGCTCACTGCCTCTCTCTGCCCTGCCCTCTCCCCCGTCTCCCCAGCCACCTCCTGCGCTTGGTCCCTTTGGCTTCTGATTCCGAGCGCATAGCAAGGGACAGAGACAAAAAAATGTCTGTAACAGTGGGTGGGACAGTCAGAGAGAGAGAGAGAGAGAGACCCAGGACACCAAAGAGAATGGCCCTGAGCGAGACAGAAACTCAGCGCTGAGAAGACACCCAACCTGTCTCCGGCCTTCTTTCCTGCCCCATTCAGCAGATACAACCACTGAGGCCCCGCGCACGGCACAGGCGGCTGGCCTGAGGTCCCCCAGGCCGCGTGCACAGCCCCCACTGCGGGCGGGCGCTCACCCTCCATGTCCGCAATCGTCGCCTCGTATTTCAGTCGCAGCTTATTGAGGCTCTTGACCTTCTCCTCCTCCTCGGCGGCCTGGGAGGAGAACTCGGCCAGCCGCTCCTCCAGCAGCCTCCGCTCCTGAGGGCATGGGGGGGGGGGGGGCATCAGGGGGGCTGCTGTCTCCATCCTTCCCTGGCCTCCTGCCCCAACCCCTTCCCCCCTTCCATTCGCTAAAGCAAACATGTCAAAATCGCGGCCCGCGGGCCACACACCTCGTTTATTTGGCCTGTGTTAGCCTTTGAGTTTGACATGCTTGCTAAGGTCTATTCTCCGCCCCGATCCACACGGTGGGTGTAGACATCCATTATTGGAAACACAGCACCATTCACTGACCACTAGTCCCTGATGGGCCCTGAGGGAGATTCTAATCATTTGCTCTTTTTTATTTTCTTTTTTTTTTTTTTTTTAATTTTCACCCGAGGATACTTTTCCACTGATTTCCAGAGAGAGTGGGAGGGAGGGGGAGAGACAGAGAGAAACATCGATGTGAGAGGGACACAGCGATTGGTTGCCTCCGCCAGGGCCAGGGATTGAGCCTGCAACCGAGGTCCGAGCCCCTGACAGGATTCGAACCTGGGCCTTTCAGTCTGCAGGCGGGCCCTCTATCCACTGAGCCAAACCGGCTGGGGGTCTAATCACTTGCTCTTATAAACGACACTGCGACACTGCGGCCAACGTCCTGCGCTTCTGCCCCATCCCTGTGCGAGCGCCAGACCCTTGCTGCAGCCCGAAGCAGGGATCACGGACCCACAGCGTCTGCCTCAGAAGCCGAATCTCTTCCCACCCGGACCTGCTCCGTCAGAGTCCGCTTCCACCAGCTCCCCACGGGGTTCCGGGGCACACCGGGTTTGAGAAGCACAGGCCGGAGCAGTACTTTTCCAACCGTGAGCAGTTTCCGAAATCCATATAGGCATGTTCCAGAAAGCCCCCGTGCACCACAGAGCTCCCAGGTCACCCTGATGCCCGGAACAGGCCATGCCCCCCCCCCCCCGCTCTCCCCCCTGCCCCCCTGGTTTTCTGTCCTGTTCTGACACAGCTTATAATTAAGTCACAAAGTGCGATCACATCGATTTCCTCTGGGGACGCAGCCCCCTCTCCCCTGTGAGGGCGCCGGTGGCTTTCCAGTTAGTTCCATGCCATTTTCCCCGTGCCCAGCGCAGCCCGGGCTGTGGCTGGTTATAGATTCTTCCCCGTGTGCCCCTCTGGCATGGAGTCTAACTCCCCACCTCTTGAATCTGTGGCTGCTTTAAGCTCAGGGCTCTGCAAACCAGTGTGCAGGCCAAATGCAGCCCGGCGCCTGCTTTTATACCTCAAGTTCCATTGGGACACAGCCACGCCCATTCGGTGATGCATGGTCTGTGGCTGCTCTCTCGCTACAATAATGGAATTAAGTGGCTGTGCCCCGGCCGGGTAGCTCAGTGGGTTACAGTGTCGTCCTGGTACGCCAAGGTGGCGGGTTTGATTCCCAGTCGGGACACGTACAGGAATCAACCAATGGATGCGCAAAGAAGTGGCACAACAAATCGATGTCTCTCTCTCAAATCAACAAATTTTGAAATAAAACAAAAAAGAATTGGCCGAGCTGGTGTGGCTCAGTGGTTGAGCATTGACCTATGAATGAGGAGGTCAAGGTTCGATTCCCATTCAGGGCACATGCCCGGGTTGCAGGCTTGGTCCCCAGTGTGGGGCATGCAGGAGGCAGCCAATCAATGATTCTCTCTCATTGATATTTCTTTTTTTTCCTTTTTAAAAATATATTTTACTGTTTTTTTTACAGAGAGGAAGGGAGAGGGATAGAGAGTTAGAAACATCGATGAGAGAGAAACATCGATCAGCTGCCTCTTGCACACTACTGGGGATGTGCCCGCAACCAAGGTACATGCCCTTGACCAGAATCGAACCTGGGACCCTTCAGTCCACAGGCCGATGCTCTATCCACTGAGCCAAACTGGTTAGGGCTCTCATTGATATTTCTATCTCTCTCTCTCCTTCTCCCTGAAATCAATAAAAAAAATATATTTTTAAAAATAAAATAAAATAACGGAGTGGTTGTGGCAGAAGCGGAATGGCCCACAGATGTCCACCATCTGGAAACGTTTGCTGACACCTGAGCGACAGGATTCAATGGGAGTGAGGCCACTGCTCCCGCCTCCCTCTCCCGGAGCCCCGCGCTGCTGTGTCAGACACTCAGGCTCCGCTGGGGGGACAGAGGCCACACAGGAGCACGGAGACACCAGACATCCAGCCCGGCCGCCCTGTGACGGTGACCGCCCGCGAGGGCCACAGGCGGACAGGGGGGCCCTGGCAGCCGACCCCCAGAATGACGGGATGCAACGAAACGGTGTTGTTTCCAGCCACGCGGCTTTGGGGTGCCTGTGACACAGCGAGAGGTGATGACACACGGCCGTTGCTCAGTCATGGCTGCTTGGGTGACCGTGTGACAAAGGGAGACGAGGAGGGAGAAAGGCCTCCAGGGAAACCCAGCCCAGACGGAGAGTGACCAAGCCCCTGGAGCCAGGCCCGGCTGGGGGCAGAGGCAGAGAGGGGCCCAGGCGCCACCAGCTTCACCCCCCCCCCCCCGCTCGCCCTATGGGGGGCTCCGGGCCACCGACCTTGCTCAGCTTGGTGTTCTGGTCCTCCAGGAGCAGCAGATCTTCCTCAAATTTCTTCAGCTTTGCCTCCGTCGTCACCTTCTCCAGCTGCAGCTTCTGCCGGGCCCCCTCCTCGGCCTCCAGGTGGGTCTCCAGCTCCTGGGGTGGGAGGAGGACGGTGAGGACCCAGGGGCCGGGGGCTGGTGTGATGGGGAGGGTGGGGAGGAGGTGGTCCATGGACCCCCGGGCTGGTGGCTCAGACAGGTCCACGATGTGAATGAGGCTGGGAAGGATAAAACCCTTCCTGGTCTGTTTCATTCATCAGCTCAATAAGTGCCTCGTGACGAAACCGGTTTGGCTCAGTGGATAGAGCGTCGGCCTGCGGACTCAAGGGTCCCAGGTTCGATTCCGGTCAAGGGCATGTACCTGGGTTGTGGACACATCCCCAGTGGGGGATGTGCAGGAGGCGGCTGATCGACGTTTCTCTCTCATCGATGTTTCTAACTCTCTATCTCTCTCCCTTCCTCTCTGTAAAAAATCAATAAAATATATTTAAAAAAAAAATAAGTGCCTCGTGTGTGCCAGGCACCGTTCTAGGCACTGAGGAGAGATAAAAGCCTTTTTCCTGGCCCTGGCCGGGTGGCTCAGTTGGTTGGAGCATCATCCCGTGCACCGAAAGGTTGTGGGTTCGATTCCCAGTGGAGGTGGGTACAGAAGGCAACTGATGGATGTCCCTCTATCACTCTCGCTCTCGCCTTTACTCTCTCTAAAAAAAATATTTAGTCCTGAAGAAAGAAGTCTCTGTTCTAAATCTTGGTCTCTCACCTAAAAACTTCCTATCCTTCCCTGGCTGTTCCTTACGTCTGTACAATTCTCTCAAGGTCCAGGAGTAAACATTTATTATAAGTCGCTAAATAAAGAAAAACTTTTCAATTGAATTAAAAAAAAAATTGGCCCTGGCCAGTGTAGCTCAGTGGTAGATCATCAGCCCATGCACCAGAGGGTCACAGGTTCGATTCCCAGCCAAGAGTGGGTACCCGGGTTGTGGATTCATCCCCCAGACCCCAGGTCGGGGCACGTGCTGGAGGCAACCAATCGATGCGTCTCTCTCACATAAATGTTTCTCTCTCTGTGTCTCTCCTCCTCCCTTCCACTCTCTCTAAAAATCAATAAGAAAATTACCCTCGGGTGAGGATCAACAAAACAAAACACATCTTCGTCCTTGTGGAAACTGCATTGTTGTGTGTGTGAAGATCTTGACCAATAAATAATAAATAAACAGATCGTGTCGATGGGCACCGCCCCCTACGGCGGTGACCAGCACATGTGGAGACCTTGGTGTGAAACCAGAAACGACGATGCAATATTATGAGCTGCCTTGACACCTGGTAAAGTTGGGGGGACCTACAGTGGCCCAACTGCCTGCCCGCTCTGCTCCTGGAATCAGCGCCCCTAGCAGGGAACCCTCGGTAAGACGGGGGCCAGGCACAGGCCTGCTGATCCCCGCAGACTGGCTCTCAGGCGCCTGCCAGCTGGAATTAGTCAAACAAACCAATCGCTGCTTCCTGCAGGAACCGGGCCACCTCGCCCTCTTGTTGGTACAAAGCCTGCCTCCCACGGCCACGGCTCATTCATCCTCCCCAGTGCGCCCCCACGCGGCTCACTGTGGCGCGGTCTCCGCTCGCTCAGCTGTGAGTATTCTCAACTAATAACCTGCTGTCTGCCTCACCTGTTAGGCCAAATCCGTAACCAAAGGGCAAGATCCCACCCTCACCAACCAGGTAAGGAGGAGGCAATTCAAACACTCCTGCCCTGACCGGTTTGGCTCAGTGGATGGCGCATAGGCCTGCGGACTGAAGGGTCCCGGGTTCGGTTCCGGTCAAGGGCACGTGCCTGGGTTGCAGGCTCACTCCCCAGTGGGGGGCGTGCAGGAGGCAGCCGATCAATGATTCTCTCTCATCATTGATGTTTCTATCCCTCCCTCTCCCTTCCCCTGTGAAATCAATAAAAATATATTTTAAAAAAAGCAAAACACTCCAGAGTTTGCCCGGCCCTTGTGGCTCAGTGGTTGAGCGTCGACCAAGGACCAGGAGGTCCCCATGCCCGGGCTGTGGGCTTGATTCCCAGTGGGGGGGATGGGGGCATGCAGGAGGGAGCTAATCAATGATGCTCCCTCTCCCTTCCACTCAAAAATCGATAAAAATAAATAAATAAATAAAATCGATAAAAGTATTTTTTAAAAACAAACCCACTCCCGAGCTCTTAGCGTGGCCAGTGTGAACGAGCAACTGAATCTCCCTTTTTATTTCATTGTGTTTATTTTAAATTTAAAGTCGGACACCCAATCAATCCCTGGAAAACTTTTAAGTATGTTTGGAACAACTTGGGCATGTAAATCGACTTTTCCACCTGAACAAATGATGAGATGTAAATGCAAACGAAGTATCGCCCATGGAAATGTGGCACCTGAACTGAGATGTGCCTTACGTGTAAAATACGCGCTGGGCTTTGAAGACCAACCACGGGAGGGCGCCTGCCTGCGAATGCAGTGGCACGGAGGCCAATGGAGCCGGATGGACAGAGGCCAAGTACTGAGGAGCTGACTTCAGCACCTGGATCCAGCCATGCCTGAAGCTGATCCCTTCTGGAGTCTCCCATTATTTAAACCAAAAAAGAGTTCTTTCTGCTTGATCCACTTTGAGTTTTTTTCTGCAAATGTATGGCCAAAAGAGACACTGTTTGCAGCAGCAAAGGGAGGCAGGGTGGACAGACGGGAGGAGGAGGGGGAGGGGGCCTGTGGGGATGTGGGGATCAGACCTGTATGTGCTGCTGCAGCCTCTTCTTCTCGTGCTGCAGCTGGCGGCTGCACTCCTCCTCCTCCCCCACGCGGGCCTCCAGCTCCGACACCACCAGCTCCAGCTCCTGCTTGCGGGCTGCCAGCCGCCCCCGGGTCTCCTCGGCCTCAGCGCACAGCTCTGCCTCTGCTCGAAGCTGCTCTGCCAGGCGGGTGCGCTCCTCTTCCAGCTGGGGGTGGGGTGGGAGGTCAGAGGTCA
>NW_005877202.1:0-8921 GCF_000147115.1 Myotis lucifugus
CTTACAAGCAAATTCTCTTCAAAGAGGTGAGTCGATTTGTTGTTTTGTGTGTGTTTTTTTTAAATGTTTTAAACATCAGTCATTCTCTCATTTGGGAAATTAAAATGGAGGAGTATTTCCTTTGTAGCTAACATTTCTTTTAAGGAGAAAAGAAATCATCCTAATGTGTATTGTAGCTGGGACTTGTGATATAATCTGTGTTTTAAGTGATTTTCTTTTAAGGCAGAGTTTTATATCGCTGAACAACCTAACATTAGCAAACCAGGAAAAGTTGAAAAACCTGTTAGCTCTATGGACAAGTTATTTCCAAGCTCAGATTGCAAGTTACTGGAAAAAGGGATCAAAGAAGATAAAAGATCTATGATCTTCATTCTGGGTGGCATGTGTCTTTGTTATACACCAAACTGAAAAGAAAATGGAAACTCCTGCAAAATTCTGTTTAGCAACCATCCTTCTCATATACCAAAATGACATGTAGGTTTCTTTTAACCAGTTGAACTGAAACATGTAACACAGCGTGCAGAAATTAAACAGATTTCATC
The DNA here is from genome assembly GCF_000147115.1 of Myotis lucifugus. Taxonomy (NCBI): domain Eukaryota; kingdom Metazoa; phylum Chordata; class Mammalia; order Chiroptera; family Vespertilionidae; genus Myotis; species Myotis lucifugus. Next base: position 543 of record NW_005877202.1, read on the forward strand.
ATTTTTAAGTGTACGTGTGTGCTTAGCTTTAAATATATGTTACTTTTTTATCTTTAAATATATTTTACTTCCAAAACATAATTAGGAATAAATATTTATTAGTTATGCTGGTGCGAATGTCATGAAAGCACTGTTTTTGCTCCTAAGAGGTTTCAGAGATAAAATGTAAAAATATGTCCTTTTTATTTTTAAATATCAGTTTGACCTAACTATTTGGATATAAGTCCTGAACATGTACAGTTAAGGAAGTGTTTTCCTGTGGTAGGAATATCAGTTCCAAGGGGCTCTTTACCCTTAAGTAGAACTGAACTTTCTTTGGCAGTTCCGATCTTTCTAAATACAAAATCGACCTCCAAAATACAGACTCTGGTTCCGGAGCTGCTCCTTGCCTCTGAGTGCAGCAGAGGAACTGGCGCAGGGCCCCGGGGACGTGCAGTCATTCGCGGCCGGTTTCTACTTGCTGAAGTCATCAAGGTTTGACTTTGTCACACTCCTTGCTCTGGAGAACAAGTCAGCAAAGCAGTTTATAGGATTTTGCAAATCACAGAAGGAGAACCAGCCTCTCTAGACAAAATCCAGCCTCCTGCTCAGCCCTAAAAGAGTTGCATATCAGAGAGATTTCTTTTCCTCTTTTAAGGTATGGCTTAACTGAGCAATGACACTGGATATGGGGGTAACTGTCCCCATGGCGGCGGGGGGGGTGAGGGGACGGGGACGGGGGGGTGAGAATGGACTTCATCATTTTACCAGATATGCTTGTTCCTTCTAGAAAGGCCCAGCCAATAAAAGCAATGGCATTGATTTCCTATTGTCAGTGCATGAAAAATCATGGGAACACAGTGACCTTGGGAATTGATCAGAAGGCAAAAAGTTCTGTCATTTCTGCTTCAAATAGCACCAGTTTCTCCTCCAAAATCTATGCACTTCCCATATTACTCCATTATTATTTGAATCCTATATGAAATGGTCATACAGTACCCTCTGTGACCCCCAACCCCAGGAAAGAAGAAAAATATTTTCCATTCATGTTTTATTTATTGCTGGCCAATCCATCTGAGAAAAGTATGCATGTTTAAATGTATCTTCTCCCCAGCATTTCCTTGTAAGTTGTACTTCCTCATGTCTTGCCATGGGGAATCTAGTGCCTGTGGCATATAGGGCTCATCATCCCCCACCACAAAGTTTTAGTCACTCCATTGCCCACAGATTCCTTCCAGAGTTCGGCAAGTCACCCACAGTGCATGTCATGAGCTTACAAAAGCATGGGTGCCAGTGGCATCTACAGCTGTTCCTTTCTTATTCCAGACCCCAGGGGGTTGCAGTGGTGCCCTCCCCACCATGAGTAGGTGGTGTATGCGCTTCTCTGTTTCACGCTCCAACATACTGCAAATAAAGCCGCTCCTTCAAGGGGGCCATGCCTTCATGTCCACACACATTCTCAAAGCTGTGCAGCCATGTGGCACCAGCCCATTATGGCGTGTGTAGGGATATGGACTTTGGTCCCCTGCTCTTTCCTCTGTTGTAATCCCAAGGGCTAGGCAAAGTGCAAATACAAGAGAATTAGTTCACAGGCTCATGTACAATTAAGGTTAAGATCCCTTCTTTCCTTCCAGGACCATCACAGTGCTTGGCGTATAGTAAGTACTCCCTCCTTAGCGAGTGATAACTGCTATCCTGGAGTGAGTGTATGCATGCCTACTGCCCTGTTCCTTTAGGATCATTTTTTCCCCCTTGAGATGCAGAGTTTTGGTGGATCCAGCCAGCCACTCCTCAGACATGCCCAAATTTGCCTGATCCATAGGGTGTACACAGCTTAGGCACTCCAGCTGCAACCTCCGTTTATATAAGCAAAAAGTTCAAGTACTATTTTGGAAAACTTGAAAGGCAGATTCGTATTTTCCTAGATTCTGGTTGGTTGTTACTTTATTTTCTCTTCCATGCCCTACAAATGTCCTACTGTGCTCTCTCCCCGCCCCCTACTTGAGTGCCTGTGCTTGTGTGGAGCACAGACGTCTGAGACACCCAGACTGAAGAAGTGAGAGTAAGGAGCACCTTCTTAGGAAGTGCTCCACACCAGGTGTGGTGTCCACAGACGAACAGCGGGTGTGGAGACAGCAGGGCGAAGCAGGACAAGCGGAGTGGTCTTGAATTTCTACGCTGGGTGGCCAGTGGTTCCCCATTGATCTGATTGATCAGTATCATAATCTCATCAGCAATTTAAAATTAATGGCAGCCCTGGTTGGTATGCTCAATGGTTAGAGTGTCTGCCTGGTCAAGGGTATGTACCTGGGTTGCAGGTTCACTCCCCACCCCACCCCACCCCGTGGGGCGCGTGTGGGAGGCAACCAGTCCATGTGTCTCTCTCACATTGATGTTGCTCTCTCTCTCCCCCTCCCTCCCACTCTCTCTGAAAAAGCAGTGAAAAAAATATCCTCAGGTGAGGGTTAACAAAAATAAAAAATAAATAGAAATAATGACAGATAATCAGTCCCCAACCTTCAGACGCTGATTAAGAAGGTCTGAAGTAGGGCGCAGGGATGTTTATTTTTAGTTATAGTTTACTTTTAATTCTGCAGGACGTTTGGATGTTCATTCAGGGTTGGGAACGACAGCAGCAGAGCTTCCTACTCCCTCTGTGCTAAGGGCTGTCAGAGTTCTTGGCGTGGGGGCCAGCAGCCAAGGCGACAGTTTGTCTTTCATTTATCAAGCTTTTGCCAAAGCCCTACTCTGGATCAGATACGATGTTTAGTGTTAGAGATAAAATCGTGGAAATAAGGCCAATCTCCGCCTGCAGGACTTTGTAATCTAGTAGGGAACACCAGATTGCTGCATCTGGTTGGGCAGGAGGTGCACCACATCATGTTCTCTAGGACGTGCCAACCACATCAGGATCATCGTGGATTCGTGTATTTATTATGGCATTTTTCTGGCAAATGACAGTAAGGATCTTGAGGAAGGGATGCCCTTCAGAATTCACACAGGGATACCTTCTGACCACCCTGCAACCTGAGTGACAGCCTGGAGTACTGATGACTATGGTAGAATATGGCGAGTGCTATGGTGGATGCATGGCATTCCTGCCATGAGGACATATAGGAGAAGCACTTAGCTCAGACTGCAGGATCCAGGAGGCTTCCTGGAAGAAGAGAGCCAATGTTTGAAGGACGCGGAGGGCTGAGCTAAGCAATTAAGAGTTGGGATGTTGCGCCAGGCAGAAAGAATGACACAGCAAAGATCCGGAGACTGGGAAAGGCAATCATCTGGGTCACTGAAGTTCAGTGAGCCAGTGTAAGGTGAGGCTGATAGGAGATGGGGTGGGAGAGGATGGCAGAGTCCAGGACAAAGGGACTCACAGTGCAGTGCTAAGGAGTTTGGACTTGATTAATGCTGTAGACAGCAGGGAGCCGTAAGTCATGTTTTAAAATAATACCATTCTTTTCCTTAATATATATGTTATATATGTTTCTTTATTTTATGTATATATGCATATATAGCAGACATAAATCACCCATGACTCACTGGACAAACACTAGTATTTTGGTGTATTTCACGCATATGTGTGTGTGTACATATGTATGTAATTTTTTCATTGATAGTTTTTTAAAAATATATTTTATTGATTTTTTACAGAGAGGAAGGGAGAGGGCTAGAGAGTTAGAAACATCGATGAGAGAGAAACATCGATCAGCTGCCTCCTGCACACCCCCTACTGGGGATGTGCCCGCAACCAAGGTACATGCTCTTGACCAGAATCGAACCTGGGACCCTTCAGGCCATAGGCTGACACTCTATCTACTGAGCCAAACCGGTCAGGGCTCATTGATAGTTTATAAACAGAGAAGTAACATAATCAAATTTTCATTTTAGAAAGATCACCTTAGCTCAGTGGTTCTCGATTAGGGGCAATTTTGCCCCCAAAAGACATTTGGCAATGTCCGAAGGCGTTACTGTTTTACACAACTGGAGGTCAGTGCTATTGGCGTCTAGTGTGTAGGGGTCAGAGATGTTGCTAAACATCCTTCAATGCATGCGACGGACCACCACACCAAAGATAGGCCAGGAGTGCCAAGGCCACACACTCCTCCAGCTGGGACTCAAAGAACAGGTTCGAGGGGGCAAAATTTGAGTAGGGAGCCCAGGTGAGAGACCGCTGAGATGGCAGTGGCTTAAACAAAGGTAGTGGCAACGAGGAGGGCAAAGGTGGACAGATCTGTGCACAGTTTAGAACATGGAATCATGAGATCATGGCCATTGGATGTGCCGGCTGAGGAAGAAAGGAGAGTGGAGATGAACTCTCCCCTAACTCAGGGAACCAGGTGGATGATGGCGAAGAATATAGGAGGAGGAGCAGAGGAGATGGGGAGAAAAATGAACACATTTGCTCATTCATTCAACAAATACTGTTGGAGGAATCCCATTGGCAGCACTCTGGAACAAAGCAACCGTCCTTGGCTTCACGGGCCTTCATCTCGTGAGGCCAACAAAAAGGAAACAGAAACATAGCCTCTTGCTAAGAATGGGAAGTTCTGTGTGCTCTGGGAGCACATTTGGGAGAGGGTTAGGGGGGTGTCTTAGAGTAAGAATCGAAGTCTGGGCAGGTCTGCCAGGGAGAATAAAGTTTATAATGATTCTTCAAGGATGAGATAGTTATTTAGGTAAACAATGGTAGAAAACTGTTCTCAGGAAAGGAACAATGAGTGCATAGGTTCATGAGTGTGGCTAATTTCCTGTGGCAGCAGGTATAAAGGAAGGTGAGATATGAGGCTGGAAAGTATCAGGAACTAGGTGATGTAGGGTCTTCTGAATGCAGAGAAGAATTTGAACTTTAATCGTTAAAATGTTAAGCAGGAAGTGGCATGTCTCAGTTTATAATGATCACTCTGAAGAAATTTTCAACTGGTGTGCCATAAGAATTTTTGGCACAGAGCTGAGATTTTCAACTGGTGTGCCATCGTAAGAATTTTTAAAACATGCAATACCTGACTCTTCATTTTTATTTTTTTTAATATATATTATATTGATTTTTTACAGAGAGGAAGGGAGAGGGATAGAGAGTTTGAAACATCGATGAGAGAGAAACATTGATCAGCTGCCTCCTGCACACCCAACACTGGGGATGTGCCCACAACCAAAGTACATGCCCTTGACCGGAATCAAACCTGGGACCGTTCAGTCCCCAGGCCAACGCTCTATCCATTGAGCCAAATCAGTTAGGGCAATACCTGACTCTTTAGCAAGGGGTATTGACCTCTTTTCCCTTAGGTTGTCAAATTAATTAAAAAATGACAGCAGTCAATATAATAATAGCCACCTGGTGTGCATGAATCAAAATTATACCTATTTTTGTCAGATCAGCAAAAAATATAATATTTTGGGGGTGTGCAACAGAATTTTAGTAATTAGTTTATGTGTGCCATGAGATGAAAAGGTTGAAAATCAATGGTGTAAAGAATGGATTGATTAGAGCAAAACCTGGAGACAGAAGAACAGTTAAGGGACTATTGCAATAATAAAAGCAAAAGATGATAAATGTCTTAATGAGGGAAAAGGCAGGGAGATGTAGAGATGGGGTGGTTTTGAGAGGGATTTCTGCATTTGAATCAACAGGATCTCCCATCCATGAAACAGTATGGAGTGGGTGTGGAAGGAGACACGCAGGGTCTGAACTGCCTGTGTTCACGCAGGTGGAGGTCTTCCATGGGCGATAATTAGAGCGTGCCCACCAATACTTGGGGAGAAATGACCCAGGGCTTTAGTTAGGAAAGAATATTTTTTCAAAAGAATGTTCTTGAGCCCTAACCAGTTTGGCTCAGTGGATGGAGCATCAGCCCAAGGATTGAAGGTCCTGGGTTTGATGCTGGTCAAGGGCATGTACCTTGGTTGCAGGCTCGATCCCTTGGTCAGTGCACATGCAGGAGGCATCAATCTATGTGTCTCTCTCACATCAATGTTTTTCTCTCTCTGTCTCTTCCCTGTCCCTTCCACTCTCTCTAAAAATCAATGGAAAAATATCCACTGAATGGAGATCTCTGAATGGTATCTGCAAAGGGATGGAGACAAGAGAGAATATTTTATGGAGGAAGAATACATTTAGTAAGTCTAGCATACAGGTACCTATAGAAGGATGGGGGGTTCCTAGGGGACTCATCAGATGAAAGAAAAGCCTAGTTGAGATGTTGGAGTATCCTATCTAACAAAAGGATAATATGCAAATTAACCGTCACTCCATCACAAAGATGGCACGCATAGCCACAAGAGGGCGGCACCCAGTCCCCTCAGCCCTGCCGCTGGAGTGTCCAGTCCTGTCAGCCCTGCTCTCTGGGATCCACCTGCACCCGGCATGTTCAGGGGAGGCAGCTGGGAGCAGACAGATCCTGGGCTCAAGAAGTAGGGGGTTGGGTAGGGAGCAAGCAGGAAGAGAGGAGGTCAGGGCGGTTCATTCCAATGGATCTCACTCCAAGGCTTCATTCAAATGCAGAAAGCTCTCCGGTGACGTCAGGGCCTCGGACCTCGCCTCGGGCTTCTCTGACTCCCCCACCCTTAGGCCACAGCTCACCAACTTCAGGGAGGGAAGATGTTTGAAAAACCGGCCTATCTGGGTGGAAAAGAGGGTGGAGGCATCCCTCTGTTCGCTTCTATCTGTTTTCTCTTTGTTAATCCCATTTCTGGTTTTCTACACTCTTTCTAAGGGTGACCTGGCTTTTGACAGCAAAAACAGACTCCTCTACTGATTCTGTTTCCTCACCCTCAGAAACCAGCAGGTGTATATGTCGTGTTCATGTAAAAACATTCAAACCTGTAGAGAACTTTTATGAGTTTACTTGAGCCAAACTGTCCACACTTGCCGGGAAGCAGAATCTCAAGGGGTTGGGACAATGATCTGGAGAATGGCTGTTTTTTGCTTTTTTTTATTCATTCTTCTTTTTTAATTTTTTTTTTTTATTTAATATATTTTCATTTATTTCCAAGAGGAAGGGAGTGAGAGAGAATCACCAGTCGGCTGTCTCCTGCACGCCCCCAACTGGGGATCAAACCCACAACGAGGCAAGCATCCCGCCAGGCTGTGGAGAGCCTCTGGGTCGCAGAGAGCCTCTGGCAGTGGGCACGGAGTGGCCAGGCCTCGCAGAGAGCAGAAAACCACGGGGAGTGGGCCTGAGCTATCAGGGCTCCCAGATTGGAGAGGGCTCCCCTGAGGGCTCCCAGATTAGAGAGGGTGCAGGTCTGGCTGAGGGACACCCCCCCACCATGCACGAATTTCATGCACCGGGCCTCTAGTACCTTATAAGATTATAAGTAGGAAATTGATACTTATCAAGATTATGTTTGCATTTTTTAGACAGATTTCTCTAGTGATAGGAAAGAAAGGATGGAGAGAAGCCCAGGAGAGAAACTGTGGGAGTTTGATATAAGAATGAGTGGAGTTGGAAAAATGGGGATATAAGTGAGAGATCTTTAAGACATGGCATCAGTAGGATTTGAGAATAAGTGCAGAAGATGAGGTAGCTTTGTATCCCTTGAAATCACTAAGTCCAGAGGATTTTGCCAGCATGGCTTTCATGATACCCCTGATGCTTTTATTTCCTCTATGAACAGAAGCCATTCACATCAGAAACATAACTTTTAGGAGGCCCTGGGGGTGGGTGCAGAGACTCTGTGCCTCCAGCCAGCTGAGTCGTGTCCCCTGCGGCCTAAATCCGCAACCGCACGCACGCACGCACGCAGTTTTGCACACCCTCAGGGAGCATGCATCCTGAAACTCCTCCATGGCGCTCTGTCCCAGGCATCCTCTAAAGTCGCACCTTCTCCACCGGCCACTCTCAGAAACTGACTCCTGCCCCCTGCCCTCATTTTCATCCCTCCTTTTCAATCAGACTGGGGCCTGGGGAGCTGGGGAGAGTGTGGAGCTGTGTGGGTGCACGGGAAGGCTGCAGCCCCTCAGGGCTCTGGAAAACTGTTTAGCAATCTGGCCCGTTCTCCTGGCTCCTGAACATTTGAACTACTTGCCCATTTCCAGCCTCCCTTGCTCTTTCCCATCCCTAGGCTTTTGCTCCGGCTGTCCGTGGTCTCTCCTACCAGTTTAGCCCTCATCTTCTCCCTGTCCCCTCCCCTGTTCATCCCAGGAAGTGCTCTCTGGGCCCTCTGCATTTTCAGTGCATTTTACTAACATCTCTCTATTGTCCTTACCGCATCTTGGCTTGTATTTGGGCTCCCTAGGTATCTAATCTTCCCTATTATAAATGCTCTCAGAGAGCAGGGTCCCTGTGGCAGTGGGCCGTGTTTCCTCCAAAGCACTCAACATAGTGCCAAGCAGGTAGGAGGCAGGCAAGCTCAGTAAGGCTGTAGGGAAAGGAAGAATTAAAATAAAAGCAGTATTTAGCT
>NW_005877203.1:0-8920 GCF_000147115.1 Myotis lucifugus
GCCAGGGCACATATAAGAATCAACTGATGAATGCATAAACTTGTGGAACAACAAATTGATGTTTCTCTCGCTCTCTCTCTCTCTCTCTCTCTCTCCTCTATCTCCCCCCTTCCTTTCTCTAAAATCAGTCGATAAAATAAATAAATAAGTGCTATGGAATAGCAAGAATGTGAATGTTGCATTACATTCTTTCAAATGTTTTGAATACGGTGTTTTTTAAAACAAATCCTTAAGTATTTATAGAAATCAGGGTTTTGCATCCTTGCCACTTGCCAAGACCTTGTTCATGCAGGTGGCTCCTTAGTCCTCCCCTCCCCTCCCCTTCTTTTTTAGAAGCAAGCATAAAGGTAAAAATGAATCACTATGTATTATGGCCAAAATTTCTTTTCTGAAATAAAGCAAAGCCACCTTGTATCAAAATAAAACCAAACTAATTTTACATATAGTTGGGAATGTGTGAACAGTGTTTTATTCCTTTAACAATTGAGTTTGGTATACATTTTAGAAATAAATATTATTGTAATCCTTTGGCAATACCACAGGTTAATGCTGGCTCCTAATTTTGGATGGGGTTTTCTAGCTCCCCCTTTTTCTTCTAAAAATAAAAGTGAAATAAAGTTTTTTTATATACCAAAATACACCACTTTATTTTTTTAAATGTATTTTTATTGATTCCAGAGAGGAAGAGAGAGATAGAAACATCAATGATGAGAAAGAATCATTGATTGGCTGCCTCCTGCACACCCCCTACTGGGGATCGAGCCCACAACCTGGGCATGTGCCCTTGACTGGAATCAAACCCGGGACCCTTCAGTCCCCAGACGGACGCTCTATCCACTGAGCCAAACCAGCTAGGTTAGAATGCACCACTTTAAATGTCATTGTCAAGCTTGGCCTTCCAATATAAATTAAAAACTCATTGTCACTGTTTATCGTATTTCCTCATTAATTTTCTTCATAGGACTTAAAATGATCTGGAATGATCTTCTTCAGTGTTTTGTTTGGTTGTTTCATCCACTTGGAATGTCCAGTAGAGCAGGGTCTCCATCTGACATGTTCACCACTGTGTCCCCTGCCAGGATTGGTGGCTGGCTCATAGTCGGCAGTCAGTGAATACTTACTGAATGAATGAATGAAGGATACGATGGAGAGCAAAATAAATGTAGTTTTGGCTTCTTGTCACATCTTTCTGAGTTAAGTTTTGGAATGGCGGTAGGTTCAGGCACAACAAAAGTAGAGGAGATGGGTCAACTTCAGTTGTTCATTCAATAAATGTTTGTTCAGAGCCTGTTGGGAGTTATAGGGGAATGAAAGGTGACTAACATATGGGGCACTGCCTTACTGTGTGACAGACTTAGACAGTCCTGAATTCTGAGGTGCTTTCCCTGCCCCAAGTTTTCCCTGTCACTTCCCAACACACTTAGGGTATGCTCTGTGGATTGCACTTCTTTGTGTTGGTCTTGCCCTAGACCAGAAGTTTCTTTTTTTTTTCTTTTGGTTAATCCTCATCTGAGGATATTTTCCCATTGATTTTTAGAGAGAGTGGAAGGGAGGGGGAGAGATAGAGAGAGAAACATTGATGTGAGAGAGACACATCGATTGGCTGCTTCCCGCAAGCGCCAACCAGGGCCCTACCAGGGCCTGGGATGGACCAGGGCCGGGGATTGAGCCTGCAACCAAGATATGTGCCCTTGACTGGAATCGAACCTGGGACCCTTCAGTCCTTGGGAGGCTAACGTTCTATTCTGTGAGCCAAAACGGCTAGGGCATGACCTTGCCTTATTTTTATGTCTATCTTTAGTGTTGTTTATTAGGTCTTGGTACTCAGTCAATATTGAATGAATGACTTAATCTTATTTATAGCAGTTCAGAGAATGGGCTCTGGAAGCAGACTACCTGGGATAAAATTCTGATCTATCACTTATTAGCTATGTGACTTTTGCAAATAATGGAACCTTTTTGTGCCTCAATTTCTTTATCTACAAAATGGGTAATAATAGCACCTACATTGTGGGGTTCTATAGTATTAAATGATATAATGCAGGTACAGCATTTAGCATAGTTCTTGGCGTACAGTAAATTCAGCAAATATTATCATTATGAAAATATCCACAAAGAAGGTCAGTAGGAGTGTTACAGGATTTTGAGAAGAGACAGACTGACTCTATCCTGTGGGGCCAGAGTTTTGGGGGAGGAAGTAGAGTCTCGAATATGCTTCTTGAAAAGGTATAAACGAACTGGAAAATGGAAGAATGGGCCTGAAGAACATATGGACGATTTGTAATCTGACCTAATTTCTTTTCCCGTCCTATTAATTTATTTACACCCCCCCCCCATAAGTGTGTTTTCTTCTGCTCGCCACAAAGAGATTGTACGAGAAAGGACAATGACATCGTTTGTGGAATTTTTATATATATTTTATGTTAATAGATTATGTTTCAATTATATAAATCCATGTTGTATAATCCAGAGCTTATTCCTGTTCCCTGAAGTTTTGTCAGTGTGTTACAAAGATGCAAGGATTACAAAATGTACTGTTCGTTTTTCTTTTCTTTTTTTAAAAAATCATTTTACTTTAAAAAAATATTTTTTTATTTATTTCAGAGAGGAAGGTAGAGGGAGAGAGAGATAGAAACACCAATGAAGAGAGGGAATCATTGATTGGCTGCCTCCTGCACGCCCCCCACTGGGGATTGAGCCCACAACCCAGGCATGTGCCCTTGACCGGAATCAAACCCAGGACCCTTCAGTCCTCAGGCCGATGCTCTATCCACTGAGCCAAACCGGCTAGGGCCTGTTTGTTTTTCTTGTCGTTTCCTAGCTGTTAGCAATTTCCTCTCATATTTGCTTATCAGAATCATATTTTTTTGGAAAAGAATGTAGTTGCCATGTGTACATTAAGCACATACCTTTTTCAGATGGGGCCATGATTCATAGGATTGTGACACAAGTTGAGAAGACACCTTGATAGAAGCAGTCTTCATTCATTTCTTATACTTTTTTTTTTAAAGAAACAGCAAGTATATTTTAAACTATATTAAGTATATGTTGCATTTTTCCATTTTTAAAATTAAGGTATAATTTACACACAGTAAAATTCATCCCTTTTAGTGAACAGTTCTTCAAATTTCAGCCATTACACACGCATGTAACCACCACCATAGGCGACCAAGAACACACAGAGTGGAGAACCAGAGGACAGACTGCTGTCTACACATCTCGAAGCTGACAAATGTCTGTCTGGGCATCACCAGGCACATGGCAGAAACCCATCCACATTGCCATCAAGAATGGATCTGAGCCCTAGCCAGTTGCTCAGTGGTTAGAGCGTCAGCACGCAGACTGAAGGGTCTCAGGTTCGATTCTGGCCTAGGGCATGTACCTCGATCCCCAGCCCCCATAGGGGCATGTCTCTCACATGTTTCTCTCTCTCTCTGTCTCTCCTGCTTCATTCCACTCTCTAAAAATCAATCGGGTAAGGATTAACTGGGGGAAAAAAGGAATTACAAAGGAATGACACAGAGCACTATATGATTACATATAAAGGGAGGCCTGGCATAAGACTGAGGAGATTAGAGAAAGCTTCCCTATGGAAGTGACATTTAAGCTACTTGCTTTTAGTTCCAGTTTGCTGAGTTTTTGTTTTTAAAATCAGAATCAACTACTTTTTCAGTTTCTTTACAGATCCTATAGTTTTAAAAATTTAATATAATAATGGAATAGAATTCTAATATTGATTAATCATTACACTTTTTAAATAAACTTTACTTGACAGTTATGTATTGTTCTTTTTCTGGATCATTAAATTTTACTCTTTATTTTTGCATCTATATTCATTAACATTTGAGCCTTCTTGTTCTTTGAGCATTCCAAGGATGGGCCCATCTCAGGGCTTTGTCTTTGCTGTTCCTTGTGTCTGAAATGTTCTTCCTTCAGATATCTGCATGCTTGTTTCCTTAATTCCTGTAGGTCTCTGGTCAAACACCACCTCACCAATGAGGTCTTTCTTGAGTACTTTATTTTATTTTATTTTATTTTTTAAATCCTCGCCTGAGGATATTTTTCCATTGATTTTTATTTTTATTTTTTTTAAAAATATATTTTATTGATTTTTTACAGAGAGGAAGGGAGAGGGATAGAGAGTTAGAAACATCGATGAGAGAGAAACATCGATCAGCTGCCTCCTGCACACCCCCTACTGAGGATGTGCCTGCAACCAAGGTACATGCCCTTGACCGGAATCGAACCCAGGACCTTTCAGTCCGCAGGCCGACGCTCTATCCACTGAGCCAAACTGGTTAGGGCTCCATTGATTTTTAGAGAGAATGGAAGAGTGAGGGAAAGACAGAGAGAAATATCCATGTGAGAGAAACACATTGATTGGTTGCCTCCTGCAAGTGCCCTGACCAGGACCTGGGCCGGGATGGAGCCTGCAATCGAGGTACGTGCCCTTAAACGGAATGGACCCCAGAATGGAACTAGGGACCCTTCCGTCCGCAGGCCGACGCTCTGTCCACTGAGCCAAACCGGCTAGGGCTTGAGTACTTTATATAAAATGGCAACTTTCCTTGATTTCCCCCAGAATTTCCTATCCCCTTCCCATGCTGAATCGTCAAATCTCACATGTCATTTTCACTGCTTTGTTTGTTGATCCCGCCTCCACCGGCCAAATGTAAGCTCCGTGAGAGCTTAGACTGTTTTGTTCACGCTGTGTCCCCTGCACCTGCAACAGTGCTGGTAATAGCGGGCCTCACTAAATATGTGGAGTGGACAGTTGAGCTCGGTATTATACATATTTCTTTCTCTTAAATCTGTTTTAGATCTTCAGCATCAGAATTTCTTCTTAAAGTGATAGGGAAGGTCCCCATCTTTTTACATGTTCCAGAATAGATCAGATAGCATGGAAATCCCTTCTTTGAATGTTAGAAATGATTTATCCATAAAACTGTTTGAATTTGTTGCTCTTGGGGGGGAAGAGGATAAATATTGGGCAGCCTTTTACATCTGTTTTATTATGATTTGTTTATTTAGGCTTTCTACTTCTCCTTGAGTCAGTTTTGGCAATTTATATTTCCTTAGAAAGAAGGCCTTTCAACATAAAAATTTCAAACATATTGACTAAATTAAATTTGTAGGATTTAAAAAAATATTCTGCATCAGTAGGTGTGATCTCCTTTCTCAGATACTCTACTTGTTATTATTTTATGAAAATACTTGCTAGAGACTTGATTATTTTAATTGTTGTTGTTGTTTAAAAAAAAACAGTTTCTTCCACCTATGTTGTGGGTATGTGTTCTTAATTAAATTCTAAATATTTGGTTAATGTTTTTCTTGTAATAAAAACATCAAAGGCCGAGTACAGCCGTGGTTAAATCCCATAGGTTTTATTCCCAACCCTCTTCCATAGTTTTTAATATGCCATATTCTTGCCATTTATTTCTAAATATAGTCTTTCTTTGTATTGAACTAGATGTTACTCTTATGGGGTGATAGTAGTTTAACTTGGGGCAAAATTTCTGTAAGAGGTAATTGGGGACTCAGGTATCATTCATGTGCTAACCATCAGATGTAAGAGAGCAAAGATCTGCCACAGGATCCAAAAAGGGCTTATCGAATATGCACTGAAATATTTCCCCTCTGGCTTTTTTTGGCACACAGCACCTCCTAGGCAAACAGGTATTTGGCAGCTAATGAAGTATCTTTTCCTTAGTGGAGTAGCCAGGCCAAACTTTATAGTCATCACTGGCAACTCAACAGCCATAAATTTTGAACCCTCCTCCTGTGGTTGCCTGTATGGGAAGTGCCCGGAGAGTCCCCAACTGGGTCCTATTCTTTGATTGCCTCAGCCAGTTGCTTCTGTGCAGGACCATTGCTGTTGCTAGATAGGGCAAGGTATCTACGACTTCGTTTTAATTTCAGCAAGTATGAGTTTTACTTACATACCCCCCCCCCCCATGCTCATTTAAAAAAATTTTTTTCTTAAATTAGCAAGAAGCAGTGTTGGGTATTGGGAAAAGTTCTAGACTAGAAGTCAGATTCCAGCTAACAGTCCCAGTTTTAGTGGCTGGGTGACCTGGATGTACATTTTTACATTAAAATACATTTTTATTGATTTCAGAGAGGAAGGAAGAGGGAGAGAGAAATAGAAACATCAATGATGAGAGAGAATCATTGATTGGCTGCCTCCTGCACGCCCCCCACTGGGGATGGAGCCCGCAGTCCAGGCATGTGCTCTTGGCCGTAATTGAACCTGGGACCCTTCAGTCCACAGGTCGACGCTCTATCCAAACCGGCTAGGGCGGGATGTATTATTTAACCTCTTTTTAAATTGAGGAGTCTAATCCCAGTATCGCAGAATTCTTTAAAGACTCACATAAAATAATATGCAAAAACATTGCTTGGGAAACAAGAGTCACTATAAGGGGTTATTATTATTTTACAGATATAATTACAGAGAATAGTATACCTGCTCGAAGTTTACTGAATAATCATTAGAAGAATCGAGGAAATAAGTTACTTGTTTTTTTTTAAATATATCTTTATTGATTTCTGAAGAGGGAAGGGGAGAGGGGGAAGAGGGATAGAAACCGTCAATGGTTGAGAGGAGAATCATTGAATTGGGCTGCCTCCCTGCGACGTTCGCCACTGGGGATCAGGCCGAGAACCAGGGATGTGGCCTTGAACGGAATCGAACCTGGGAACCTTAAACCGCAAGCTAGAACTCTATCCTCTGAGCCACCAGACAGGGCATGAGTTACTTTTTTGATAGACACATAATCTAATAATTGCTAGACAACAGCCAGTTATTGGCTACTCTGATGCCCTTTGGGAAGGTTTGCATTGGTTAAAACAAAGTAATTTATTCTGATGCACACTGATCTGATCTTAATATACGCCTCTGGGGCTCCGAAGCAAGAATAACTGCTGATAGCTGAGATTGTAAGCTCTCACAGGCAGATTTCCAGTCGTCCTTTCTGTTTTTTGTATGCCACTGACATTTTGCTTTAAATGTCAACTAACTAATTATTTGGTCTAAGAGCTGACCTTGTAGGAAGTGAATGAGATATTAAGTATTTATCACACTAGGAAAGCCTATTTTATTCTTGAGGGTGGAAATAGAGGTGGAGAAAAGTAGAGGAAAACAAATTTTTAAAAAATCAGTGGAGCCTGGCTGTGAAGATACAGATTTGAGTCAGCGTCTCCAGCAGTCACTCCTTGTCGGGAGGACTTCTGAGATGACAGAGAGACCCAGGCTCGTGTATCACGGCTCGTTTCCATTTGAGCATGCCTGGGAGGGTTCTGGGACCAAGCTTTCCTTCGTTTGAACAGTATTCATGCAGCCCCTCCTGCACGCCAGGAGCTGGGCTGGGGCAGCAGACACAAAGCTTATCAGCAGACCTGGTCCTAGTGGGAGTTAGACAAGCGGTGCTGATACATCGGGGTGAGGGCCTGAGGGGCAGATGGTGATGACTTTGCCCCACTGTTGTCTTGTTTCCAGTGTTGCCTTTGAGAAGTTGGAAGACATTTGATTGCAGTGCCTTCGTATGTGGCCCATGCCTTCCCCTCTGAAACCTTCGATCTATCCCCAGCTTTCTGGACTTTCATAGCAATTTGCCATGGTATTTGCCTGTTCTTATCCATTGTGTTAGACCAGGCTCAGAACTTTTTTATTTTTTGCAAAGGGCCATGTAGTAAATACTTTAGCTTCCGTGGTCCAGGTATGATCTTTGCCATATATTCTCTCTCTTTTTTTTTTTTTGTCCGACCCCTTTAAAGGATAAAAGCCGTTCTTAGCTTATAGTGTACAAAACCAGTCTGCAGGCTGCATTTGGCGCATGGGCCGTAGTCTGTTAGACATGCAGTGGCCCTCTGCCGTCCGGCACCTGGCACCATTGACTTCTTCAATAATTTCACTAGTTTCTCCTGAATTTCTCTTTATGGACTTCCCACTATTCAGATGTTATACCTCTTGGACTTGTCCTCTAATTTTATCTTTTCTCTTCAGTTATTTATCTCTTTGGCTCTTTGCCTCAGCTTTATCTTCCAGCCCTTCTATTTAATTTTAAGTTTCTGCTGTCAGGTTGTGTAAACATTCTAATAGCTCTTTTTCGTTTTCTTTTTTATAGCCCCTATTCTTGTTTCATGGATATGGTGTCTTCTTTGATGTCTCTGTCCGTCTGTCTCTCTCTCTTGAAAAATTTCTGCCTGGTCTGTTTCCTCCAGGTTTTACTTTCGTCTCTACTTTCCATGTAGGAACTTTCCTCGAACGTGACCCACACCTGGCTGGCTGCTTGTGGTGAGGAATGAGAGACATAGGCTGATTGGGAGTGCTGACCTGGTGGGTGGCTCTGATCCGGGTGGGCCGTTTGTGGGGACTCTCCAATGTCGGTATCTTTAGATTTTCTTCTTGGGCTTGATTCCCCAGAGAAGTCTCTTTCCGGCTCCTGCCTGGGGGATGAAGGTCAAGCTGCCCCAATTCTGGGAGCTGAGTGGATGAAGAGGGCCCGGGACGGAGGGTAGATCTCACAGTCCCCACATATGGTCACGTAGGCCCTGTTTTCAGTATTAGACTCATGCTCTCAGCTGTGCCTCGGTCCCCAGGCCAGGGACCCTCTGCACTTGAGAGGAAGGGTTGGTGCTCTGCTGTGTTGGAAGGACGATCACCCAGGGAGGGGAAGTGGTAGAGTGGCCCTAGGATGTGACTGTTTCTCAAGTACCTTTCTATCAACATGCCTGTGCCCCCTCCCGTTCTTTTAAGTCCCAGAGGCACCTGGCACTGCCAGTTCCCCAAGCTGGTGAGGGATTTTCTGTGCACGTTTGGCTGGTTTTCGTGGCCCTGGCTTAGGACTCCACTTCAGCCGGATCCTGCTTTCCTGGGCCTGCTAGGTCAGTTACCACACATGGTTACAGGAAAGAAGAC